>NC_029775.3:22182322-22195730 GCF_000817695.3 Arachis duranensis
GGGAATCTGGAAAATCTAACCTTGTCTGTGGTATTCCGAGTAGGATTCTGGTATTGAATTACTGTGACGAGCTTCAAACTTCTGAAGGCTGGGCATTAGTGACAGACGCAAAAGAATCAAGGGATTCTATTCCAATCTGATTGAGAACCGACAGATGATTAGCCGTGCTGTGACAGAGCATAGGACCATTTTCACTGAGAGGATGGGATGTAGCCATTGACAACAGTGATGCCCTACATGCAGCTTGCCATGGAAAGGAGTAAGAAGGATTGGATGAATGTAATAAGAAAGTAGAGATTCAAGAGGAGCACAGCATCTCCATATGCCTATCTGAAATTCCCACCATGGAATTATATGAGTAACTATTTACTATTTTATTTTCTGTTTATTATTTACTTTCGAACTTATCATAAACCATTTAATCTGCCTAACTGAGATTTACAAGGTGACCATAGCTTGCTTCATACCAACAATCTCCGTGGGATCGACCCTTACTCACGTAAGGTATTACTTGGACGACCCAGTGCACTTGTATTTTTGTTCCCCTCCCTCGTGCTGTTCAGAAGTTGCACCGTTGCTCGATCAACCTACTTCTAGAATCCCGACGCAGTTCTATTTCGTGAGTGCATCCAAAATTGCGGCCGTTTCATTGTCTTTTACGATAGCACCCCCTGCACAAATAGCATCAACGCCGCGGCCAGTAGCTTTCGCCTGCACTGTTCCCTGTCCCGTCGCTTTCTCACTATCCACAACAATATCTTCCCCTTCCACACCCCTCCCCGCATCGTCTCTCGCACCAAATATTGTAATCAGTGATCAAAATATTGTGAAGCAAATAAAAAGTTGGGATGAAGACTTGGTTAAAAATAGAGTTGTTTGGGTCTTGACAGTGAAATCAGGACTGTCTCATATGACGAGAAAGACGATATTATGACAGCTCTTCCAGCACAGAATGAAGTGTTTATACAGAAACGAAGACAAGCAAAGCAAAAGGAGAAAGTAAGAAGGAGCCGGCCTAAAAACTGGAATAAGGAACCATTAAACAACACTTTAAAAGCTGGACAGGAGCTCTAGTAAGAAAAGACAAACATAACAGGTGGTCGATTAACTTTTTTGCTATCATTTGAAATACGTTGTTGGAAAGGAATGCTAAGATTTTTAAGAATAAAAAAGTTGTGGAAGTTATTACTACAAAGAGTGGGTTGGCTTTAATTTGTTTCGTCTAATTATTGATGGCAATGTCGGAAATAAGTTGATGGCAATGCCGGAAATAATTTTAGTGTTTGTATTGTAACTCTAGACTTTCTAAATGTTCTATCTTACTGTATTGAGTTTTTTGTTTCAAAAAAAAAAAACAAGTATTCATATACTTTACACCCATTTTGGTTAAATTCATATACGAAACATAATCAAAATGAAAACATTCCCATTTAATTTTATAAAAAAAATAAAAAATTCATCAATTGTTAATTAAAGACTAATGTAAGTAAGTTTATTGATTATGTTGTAGGGAATATCACTGCTGATTAAAAAGCAAAACAAGAATATAATGAGTTGTCACCTAATCAGTTTTTCCTCCTCATGATAAATATATAATTTTTGTCTAATTTTTTTTGAATTTTTTTATTAATTAATAAAGAAATAGTTGCAATGTAATTTGCTTAGTTAGGTGATTTAGAGTTCAATGACAATATTAATAAATTATCTAGTCTTTGCCTTTAAAATGAGATAATGCTTATCTCATTCTAAAAATTCCTAATTAAAATTTTAAAATAAAAGCTAACACACAAATGTTGAGTTTTTAGGGTTGAAGATTGACGTTTAAGGTTTAAGAACTAAAATTTATGGCTCAAGGGATAAAATTAGATTTAGGAATAAGGTCCATGATTTAGAATGATTTAGGTTTTAGATTTTATGTATGTTTGGTTTACTATTAGAATTTGGAATAAAGGGTTAAAAATTTAGGATTTAAGATTTAGGGTTTAAAATTTATAATTTTCAATTTAGGATTTAGATTAAGGGTTTAAGATTTAGGATTTAAGATATATGGTGTAAGATTTAGCGTTGAATATTTATAAACGAGTGTTTACAATTTAGGCGATATGCGTTTAGTATTTAAAGTATTAATTTAAATAAAATTTTTGAAATAATTATTGAAATTTAGTAGAAATACGATTAGAATAATAATTACTTAGAAATAAAAATTTTAATTAGTAATATATAGTCCAACAGGATACCAATGACCAGTTTGGAAAGGAGTTGCCCCTGGACGGGACTTGCTAGTTTGAGAAGCACAAAAACTAAAACCGACAAGCCTTTCACGGAGTTCTCTTTCACTGCTTCCAAGAATTGCTATCCACTTGGTTACTTGTTCGTCCATAGAACAGCATTCCCCTTTAGTGTTTTGAACTTCGCTGGATATTCGTGTGATTTCATCAGCATCCAGCTGCGCCAACATTACTCGTCTACAAATTATATTGAGCAAGTGTAGCATGCGAGAAGGAACACCTGACAAACTTGAAGAGACCTGCAGTAAAGTCTTTTCATTGGGAAGGTCCGTATGAAATCCCGGAAAAGACAGAGAGATCCACTTGATGAGTAAATGCTCTACATATCTTGGCATGCTGACCTTGAAGTCCAATAATGCCAAAATTATATCCAAAAGAACTAGGGGCCTATCAAGACACTGATATTGGTTCAAAGACCATATGATATTGGAACCCCAATTGGTTAAATCTTTCTCTGCCAAACCGGAAAGTTCTTCAGTGTAAAATGGAACAGGACGATTCAAGCAAATATCCACATGTAGCCCACCAATCCAATGGTATTCAATAGCTGCTCTCAGTACCCTGCTCATGGTTCAAGAATACAAATATCACAATTGCATATTTGTGGAATTTTTTCATTGAAACTTCATTAGCAAAAGACAAAAGGAGAAAGAAAACAAATACTTAGTAGGAAAATAACTATTGACATGTATTCAAGATTGGTTCAAAACACTAATTATTTGGGTAATTATACACTTTTTTATCTCCAAACTATTCCCCCCTTCTCTTCGCACACAGCCAAAACAGAATGCCAAAAGGGGAACATAGGCTGAGAAATCATTTTGTACCTTCCTTCATACATTCGATTCAGTTTCTCAACATCAAAGCAATGAACCTGCAATAAACAAGTATAAATACTCAATAGCAACCTCATATAGTCAAAGAAGAAAAATTAAACTTCTAAATATTCTTGCAGCATATGCCTGGTTGAGGAATTAAAAGATAAAATAAAATTAGAGGTAGGAACTTCAAATTAACATGAATTATCTTCTTTTAAATTAGGGCTAACAAATCAATGCTAAACTCTAAGGTGACTGCTTCTATTAGTGAATGCATTGGCTAAATAGAAAATTGGATTAAACAACTAAAAAAATTTGAACAGCTGTGGAAAGATACTACTGATGTGATCAGTAAGAATATCATTCAATAGCTGTGATTCAGATTTCAGACAACAGGTAGGGAAAACAGATTCAAACCAGAGAATATTATGATTATGTCCCAACAAAAGGGCCAGAGCAACATGCTTTGAATTAATAGAAGAATGATTTAGATATTCTGGATAAATGCATAAAACTTCCAGAAAGCCAAGATCATTTTTTAGCTTGGGAATCACGCACACTTATTTGGAATCAATAAAACAAATTCAGAAGAGGAAAAAAAAAGAAGAAAGAAAAACAACACTATTAAGTTCCCCCCTTGAGCATTTGCTTCACTCATCACACATGGTTTAGTTAACGTTGCAAAATGAATGCAAAGAACAATGTTAGAACTGGTAGTTAGAAAGGGGAAAAAATGAGAAACAATCTGTTCATCTGTCCATCAATATACGAAGTTACTAATATGAGGAAGACTTAGAGCTCCTCTACTCACTAACAAATGTCAAAAGACCCCTACCTAATCCCTATCTCTGATTGAGATTCCCTATATAGTGACAAGGTTCCTTGAACACAACAAGTACTAGATAGCTAAATGTTCTTAAAAATAGCATCTATAAGATGATTGCTAGTTCATTCTCTGTTTCTTGCTTTTTTCATATTCAAGGATGATGGGATATACAAAATTCCTAGATTTTTGGGCACTGCCTTTAATTTTTGTCTGGGCAATCAAGAATCCTGTACCTTTGGACAATGCACACAGGGTATATACAAGTGAAAAGATTTTTCTGAAAATAAAAGAAAATACCATACAGTAGCGACGACAAGATTTCCAGGTGAAACTGCTGCACCAAGGCATGAATCATATACATCATCTGAAGCCTGCAAGGAAAAAGGTGCATGTCTGCTTAAGGGGTGGAAATGGCAGAAGTCATATGAAAAGAGAGTAAAAAAGGACAAAAATAACATACGCTGGATGAATTGTTATTATGAGGCATATGAACAGGTACTTCATCTAGGCATCTATCGCGCAAAATCCAGCTACGCACTAAATTATCCTACAAATATTTAAAAAAACAATCACGACTAAATCCCCATATGGTCCTTGAGATTCACGGCTTTCATTATTTTAGTCTCTCATATTCAAAATTCACTATACTGGTCCCCGAGATTCAGCTTCAGGCACCATATTGGTCCCTGGACCCTTTCCGACGTTGAGTCTACGAACGAAATGCTAAGCTAGCTTTGACTTGCCACGCTAAACACAGGGCTAAATGACGTCGTTTTATTTTAGGGCTTGAACAAGGCGAAAATGAGATTGTTTTGGAGAATGAGGAGAGATAAAACAATTTGCACATCATATAAACTTTTCTTCATCTTCTCGTTTTTGCCTTGTTTAAGTGCCAAAACTAAATGACAGCATTAAGCCCTATGTCCAGCGTGGCAAGTCAGAGCCAGCTCAACACTTTGTTTCCTGACCTAATGCTGGAAAGGGTCCAAGGACCAATATGGTACCTAGTGCTGGATCTCGGAGACCAATGTAGTAAATTTTGGATTTGAGGGACTAAAATGGTGAAAGCTGTGAATCTAGAGAACCACTTTGGGGATTTAATCAACCAATCACCAGTCAAAAATACATAATACAGATATTAAACTACTGATTAGATATGCTAAAATTAAACAGGAAGGAATTGCAACATTATAGTGAACATATTTTAAAGACTGATTTGCTAATTATTCTTTAAACTCATCATTTATTTCTTTCTGTAATATCAGAACCAAACAAGTTAGCTTTTGTTTTCCAATATGCCACTATTTTTAAAACTTATTACCAAAATGCCACCCTTTTCAAACTATTTACTCAAAATAGTGGCACCTTGTATTCTTTCTTCTTTTTTTTTTCACAATTTGACTTGGAGGCACTTAACTGAAAAACACCTTCCACGTAGAAAATGCTAAATAGGGAAGCTTATCAAATGCAAAAATGCTCAAGCATTTAGCACCTTCCACTTTGGAACGGCTGAATAGAAGTTTTTCAATATTTAAATCAATAAGCGTGAAAGAGCCTCCAATGACATGTACAAATGAATATTTTCGTGATTTAAATAACAAAATAATAAATCATTAACTAATATTAATATAAATTTAAATATGTTTATCAATCTGACTAAGTTTAATTAATAACATAAATAAAATTGATGATTGAAACTTTAAATTATTGATTAGCGTACTATATTTTATTAATTTAAATATATTTTGCCATATCATCCATCATCAAAATAAAATATCATAATAATTGATGTGAGTATTATCATGATTGTAATCTTAATGTAAGAGTATTAGTCATAAAAAAAAATACAATTTTTTTTTTAAATATAGTATATTGAAATAGGTTAAAGAAAATACTCATGATATAAAATATAGTACTCCCATCAGTTACTTGATGCTTTTTATCACAATAAAAATAAATAAATAGACAAAGGTACACATGAAAGAGTTGAAGACAGACAAAAATACATACCAAAATTTGTAAATATCAAAGCACGCCAACATTGTTTCCGATCAACAAAAATACACCTCAAGCCTTACAAACCAACTGACAGGCAACAGCATAGTACTTTCGTCCATCAAAAACAATCTTTGACGTGTAGTTTGATATTCATGAACTTTGGTGTGTACTTTTGTCAACTGAGACTTTTTTTTTTTCATGTGTACTTTTGTCCATTTACTCCAATAAATAATATCAGGTCATTGATAAGAGTATTTACCTGTGTTTTTTTTATGATTGAAACCTTAGTGTAAGATTATTAATCATAAAGAAATGTAAAAAAAATTAAAATACCATATAGCGAAATACATTAGTTAAAAACAATTACTTTATAAGATACAATACTCTTATCAAGTATTTAATACTTTTTATCATCAACTTACTAAAAGATATATTATAATTGATGGGAATACTATATTTTATCATGAAAATTTTCTTCAAGCAAGATTATGTATTTCATTATACTGCATTGTATAATTTTTGTATTTCTTTATGACTAATAATACTCTTACATTAAAATACAATAATCAGTTTTAATTTATGTTATTAAACTTAATTTGATTGATAAATATATTTAAATATAATAATATAAGCAATGCTACATGGCCAGCAAATATTATCATTTTTGGCCAGCATTTGGCAAGCAATAATTTGCACCTATATTTATCAGAGTTTTGTACACATAAATCAATGCAGTTTGCACCCAAGTTTTCCAGAGTTTGCACCCATGAATTAGTAAAATTTATTTGTTAAAGACAATTTAGTGTTTGTGCTGGCCATCGCCAAAAATACTAAAAGATGCGGGCTCCCAAGAGTTTCTCTAATAATATATTTATATTAATATTAGTTAATTATTGATTATTAACTATAATTATGTCATATAATCAAAAAGCTATTCATTTCCACACGTCAATTGAAGCACTTTTACGTTTATTGATTTCAATATTGAAAAGGCCTTCCCATTAAGCGCATCCAAAGAGGAAGGCGTTAAACGCTTTAGCGTTTTAAATTGGATACACTTCCCTATTTAGAGCTTTCCACGTGGAAGGCGCTTTCCCGTTAAAGTGCCTCCAAGTCAAATTGCGAAGGAAAAAATTACAAGGTGCAACCGTGGCAAAATGGTAGCATTTTCATGATAAGTTTTAAAAATAGTGTCATATTGGAAAACAAGCCCAAGTTTGAAACCCTGTTATTGATAGAAGCTTAGAGATCCAATTTTTAGAAAATTGGAAGAGTAAGCACATTCTTCTTTTGAAATCTGAGACATATTTAATGTCCTTCCCTCTTCAACATAGAAAAATCTAGTCACATCAATTAAACCTCTGACTCTCAAAAATCATATAGAAGATAAAGTGAAAATATATAAAAAAATTCATACGATATAACTTTATTTAAATAAATTTACCTGGCTACAGCTGTACAAACATCTTCCACCAAATGCCCATGCCAAGCCAGTAACCTGGAGGAAATCGACATTGAAGAAATCAACAAAGTATTGCAGCTTCAAGAAGTCATCTAACTCAAGAGAAAGGAACAATAATAATATTAAAAGAATAGAATTATAAATTTTGAACAATAAAATAAAAAACCTACAATATAGTCATGTGCATCATATGAACCAAGCTTGTTGAATTCCTTAGAAGATATGTCACATAGCCATATTTCAAAGGAACCAGAACCTTTGCCTATTGCTAAAAGCATCTTGGAAGAGCATTGAACATGCACAGTTACTGAAAGTACAGAAACTGGGACAACATTGACAGTGATAACCTATTTAGATATTGAAAACTCAGTAAATGAACGGCTGAGAAAGAAAGATAGAAGTGAAAAGAGTCTGAAATTTAAGTAAGAACTAGAAACTACCTCCTTCAACAAAATGAACACATTCTGATCCACTTCTGTTGATTTAATCAATTTGTGATAGTCACCCAACCAAACCTTGACACTGATAAGTGCATATATTTCAGCTTAGGTCAGATATTTGGTGCAAAATGTAACAACATACACACAGTCTAATTAGAAGTGTGAGGGAACTGAGGATCAATACATTGACCACTTAATCAAGAGTCTAAGGTGCTATGTCAAGAATGATTCATTTTAACTCACCTCCCATCAGAGCTTCCAGTAACTAATAAAATTTGTGGATTTGAGGAATTAACAGAAAATGACAACCAACTTATTGTTGTAACCCATGAATTGTGTGCTTCAAGAAATCCAACAAATTTCACAGCAGATGGGATTTTTCCACCCTCAATAGTATAGCAATCTGGTGCATAAAATCTCCATAAAGAAATTTTACCAGACTTCCCTCCAACAGCAAGTAGGCTGACAGTAGCATGAATATCATGCAGTAAAGGAGACCATGAAACAACAATTGAGCTTAGCACTGCGCTGCGAGTAGCATATTGATCAGCACTTATCACAGGCAACATGTCGTTCTCGGGAACTGTTTTCAAGGATTTCTTTTTAGGTTTAGCCACAGAATCTATTTCATCTGATGCATTTCTCTGCATGAACAATCTAACTTTAAGTACATAAAATCAAATTAACACAGAATAAAATTGTTTCAGTTAACCACAATTGTTTTAGCTGTAGTTAACTATGATTTACAGTTAAAAAAAATGATGAGAATGAATGTACAACTTATTATAGAAAAACCATAGTTTATACTACCAACAAGAAAAATGGCCATTTTGTTCATGAAGCATATACGACAAAAGAAAGGATTTTTTATTTTATTTGAAATTAAATCCATATCATATTTAATATATATACTTAAGTATCAGAACAAGCATCGTCATGACTCGATTTCAACAAAAGTCCAATATTAGATTCTCTAGAGACTGTGTGTGGGGTGCGTACATATATAAGTAACATACATCCAGGTCATATAAACTTTGTTAATGTCCCTTTATTTTGAAACAGCATTTTTCAAGTTATTGATTAATCATCTGATCTTTTCTTTTCTGCTGGCATAAAATAGATGATGTCAAAAGATGATATATATCATGAGCACGACTGGTCTCAGAATAACTAATTCTACCCCAAGTAGAGTATGAAAAAAGAAAACCAACCAAGAACATGGATGGATAAGATAACTTACTTTGGAAAACTCTAATGGAGTCCCCGTGCCTTGAAACTCAGTACATTGCAAATATTCAAATAGACGTTCACTAACGTTCACAACCTAAACAAAATAAGAATAGTGGCAGTTGGCAGGCAAGTAAACATGAAAACTATAAACACTTTCTATTTCAGTTCCATAAATGGAAACGCAAAAAGGAATTAGACACAACATACTTTCTATTTTACATATTTACAGCTAACATTTAATTTTTCTCCGAAGATGCTACAAATTACAACTTTTCTCAATCAGATCTGCTTTCAAAAGAAGCAATATCCCTATCCCAATCCCAATATAAATTATGCAGTTCACAGTTTTCAGTTTCATGTTTTCTCTAGGCACACAAAGATGGCATCAGTTCCTATTCCACACGATAAACCACTTTTATTGCACACACCTCAATCCATTCTGAACAGAAATCACAAAAGGGTGGACGATAAACCTTCACGTGTCCTTCGCTAGTGCAAACAGCCAACAAGCACCTGTGAATAATATATATTACTTATCGAATAAAATATCAATTTTGTCATTGAATAGAAATAACTGTGCATCTTTGCTTGCTAATCATCAAATTCTTACCCTGAATTCAAAGAAATGCCAAGTGGCGACCATGATATTGACTGAACAACAGGCTTATCATCACGGTACAAACTAATAGGGAGGAGGCATCCAGAGATTAAATCTGTGCAATGCATGATTCAATTCAGACATGTTAGCATTCTGTGGTTGGCAGCTCTAATTCAAAATTATTAAAAATTCCCTTTACCAAATATTAATAATAAACAACAAGATTGACAATGCTACATGACAAAGAAAACTCCCTCCAAACCATAAAACTCATCCCTATATGAGCACTACCAAAAATAAAAATCTCCATCTACTATATAACAAATGAGTAGTTTCACATGTTTGGCATTGACCATGTAAGGTAATGTGGTTTTCCCGTTAATGGTTCCTTTATTTTTCTGGTTTCTCAAGGGATTACCCATCCCTACTACTAGGAAAAAAGGCTAACCCCTCTTCAGTAATAGTCAGGCTTCCCTCCCAATCAGGTCCTCTCAACTCATAATTGAATGGGATACTCCATAGTGTTGTATATCGACTATAGCAAGGTTTGAACCTAGTTCTTCATGCATACTACCCAAACTCCTCACCACTAAACCACTCTTAGGTAGTGTTTGCTTTCAGAGACTGAAACTGGGACTCAGTATTGTGTTTGGTTGCCAGATACTAGAACTAAAATTTTAGTTTCGCAACACAAAATTCCAATCCCTTTAGTACCTCAAAAAGTGGAGAAACGGGACTGAAATTTCTAAAGATGGAGACTGAAACTTTTAACATTTTCTTTAATAACTAAAGGTATTTTAGTAAATATCTTTATTTCATCTCCATATTCATCTTGAACCAAACAAGATACTAAGACATAATGTAGTCATATACACTTTACACCAAACATAATATAGAGACTTAATTTAGTCTTAGTCTCAGTCTCCGTCACCTTCCCAAACACAGCCTTAGCGACTAACAAAGCTGCTTCCTACATTTGTGTAGCCAATGCTTTGTGCTTTGTGGTTATGGAACCGTTTAAACCAGGTGATGAATAACTTTTAAAGCCCCAATGAATTTCATGATCCAACCATTAAAATAAAATAAAATCTTATGAAAATAAAAGAAAAAACATAATAAGTGAGTAGCTTATGAATTTGACCTTTTCTTTCAACAAAGCCAAAGAGGAATGGCTCAATTGGAGAGATTTTGATTATTCCACGTGGTCCATGAGGCATGTCTGGTCTCTGACCAAGGGAAAAAAAGGACAAAAAAAGTTAGATATAAAAACATATATTTTTATAAAAATACATAAATAAAAGAGAAAGAAGGGAAGAGTACAAACAAGAATGGTAACGAAGTGGGCGGTAGCAACAGCAAGGAGGTTGTCTTGGGACCAAGCAATGGCGTTTGGGAAACTAGGCGAACCAAGAAGCATAGTAGTCTGTAACGGTGCTGGAGAGGAAGAGGAAGAAGCCATGTGTTTATCACTCGTCAATGTAGCTCGTCCTTCTTCTGTTTAAATAAAAATCAAAATGACAAAACTAAAAATTGAAAAGAGCGGTATTATCACTCGTCAATGTAGCTCGTCCTTCTTCTGTTTAAATAAAAATCAAAATGACAAAACTAAAAATTGAAAAGAGCGGTAGTGACAGTGCCAACGAAATAAACCAAACCCATCTTGGTTGAACTGCATATAAGATAGGTGAGAACCATCTCTACATAATGTAATCTAATCTTAGGGTTTTAGTTGTGAAATTGTGGAAGATTTTAGAGAGCGAGACAGAGAAAATTTTTAGAGAGAAAAACAGGAAAGAAGGGAAACTGAGTAGTGCAATGTTGAGAGAAGAATGGTGTGTTCCAACAATATCAACTGGTTGGATCGTGACATGCATATTGCAAGCCATTCGGATTATGAGGTTAGTTTAGTATATACCAAAGTTGCGAGAACCAAATCGGTCAATGAATCGGTCAAGTGACTAGTTCAATGTTCTGAATACAGTCGAACTTGTTTAATTAAATATAAAATAAAATTATTAAAATACATTATAATTTTTTAAATATTTAATTTCAATGACTGGTATAATAACAATAATAAAATTCAAAATTTCACAACTCACATAATAATTTATCTATATTTCATCATTAAAATTTTACATTCAAGTCCAAACATCAAAATTTATAATTAAGAGAAAATCAAAATGCACATAAGTCATAGAGTAAATCAAAATAAAAAAATCAAAATAAACTATCAATTAGCAATGAGAATAAAACAATCAAAACTTATAACTTGGTTGACTCAGTATGAAGACCAAGAGAAATCAAAGGGATTCACTTCACTTCTGCCCATTTTTTATTTTTGAATGACATTATTGCTCACTGCTAATTAACGTATCTCTGTATATTGTACTAACACTATATACTATTATATTGTACTAACACTATATACTACTACTATTCAGAGTACTTATCCTAATACAATATTAATAGTTGTAGATGCACTATAGCTTCTTTAGAATGCAATTATTTTTATAAGCAAGTTAATAAACATGACTAAAGGTTGATTGCATTTGATAAAGGAAAAATTAGTAACACAAAATTAAAATGAAAACGAAACGAAATAGAGAGAGAAATCAACAATCATGTGAAGGTGTATGAGTACCTTTGTTCCAAAGAGGAAAGTGCAAATCAAACCCATCCATGAATGAAGACTATAGAAATTGGCCACAATCCCATCCTTCCCCTAAATTGAATCGAATTCCAAATATTCTAGAAGCTAAAGCCACACCTTGCTAAATTCACTTATTTTTTCAATGGAATAGAACCAGGCAACTATCTGTGCACCAAAATTGCACCAAAATTACAGCAAGAACAATATTGTTTATAAAAATAAATTAATTAATTAGAATTTACATTATGATTTTTTTAAACAAGATTCAGAGCTAATTAAACCCAAGTTACCTCCTCCACTTGAGAGAATAAATCCAATGACCATCAGCAAAGTACGAAAAACCTGCAATTACTAGAGTATATGAGAAAAAGCAAGTTTTTGGAATAAAAAGTGTAAGGAAGGAAACCAGAAAGTAAAGAGAAGAGAGAGTGGTGGTGTGACTCTGTGCACTGCATACTACATCGATGAAGTCTTGTTGAGAAAGGAAAGGGAAAAAGGTGGATTTGAAGGAAAGAGCCCAAAAAACGATAAGGAGTGTGCAACTGAAAGCCCTAGAAGTCTTGCTGCAAAGAAGACAAGTGCGGAACAGAGACGTAAGCTAGCAACCGTGAGCAGAGGTGAGGCGACGATGACAGTAAATGACGCCGGCGACTGTCCGACGATGGAGAAGGTGGGGTGAGTAGCTGCGCTCTCTCTTCTGTGTTTAATGTTGGTGGGTCACTGATTTCAATTATTTTTTTTAACTTCATAAAAGGAGGTTAATAGTGTCTCAGCAGAAGGATCAACTAAAACAACGGGGTTAATGCGATTTACCGATTATCCACAAATTCGACCCATTTTTTTACTTATTTTTTATCTAGGAATTTTTTAACAATTAACTTTTGATGAATTTAAAAAAACAACTTTTTTGAATTATTTTGTTTAAAAAATATTATATAAAAATAAATTTATGTTTTAATATATTATAAAAAAATTATTTATCAATTATGTTTAAATATAATAATATAAAAATATTTTTTTATTTGTTTATTATATAAAAAATCTTTTTTTAAAAAATTATTTTTTATTTTTTCTAGTATTTTTAGTTTTATTGTTAAA
>NC_029775.3:22196152-22208021 GCF_000817695.3 Arachis duranensis
AATAGGATAGCAAAAAAGAGAGGAGAGAAAAAATAAAGTACCCAGCGGAGATGATGGCAAAGCAGAGTCTTTGAGTAGTAGCTTCACAGATTCACAAATAAAAGAGGCAGTGATCCCAGAGTGGATAAGAAGGAACAACGAAGCTGAGCAGATGCTAAGGGACAGCGGAGCAGAGTCGATGTGAAGGGAGGGCACACCGAAGCCCACGCGAAGAACAATAGAGTGTAGCAAAGGCAAACACAGAGTCACAGTGCTAGGCTTCCATTGAGGAGGTTTGGGAATGGAGTGTGAGGGAAGAAAGAGAGGAGGACGCAATGGGATGAGTAGAAAAAGGGGCCCAAGAGGAAGAGAGGTGAGAGAGAAAGGGCAGAAATCTATCGTTGTATTTTATAAAAATCGAATTTTTGCATTTAATAATAAAACTTACCTAATGTGTTCGGGAGAATAGTTTTTTTATTAATTATAGAGTTAACTATCATTTTTACCCACAAAAATTGAAAATACTGATATATCTACTCATAAAAAAAGGAAATTACCATTTGTACTCATGAAATATGGATTTCGCATAACAAAATTATCCAAACACTAAAAAATTACCTAAAATTCTTAAATTACCCTTATCTTCACCACTACACCACCTCCTTCACCCAATTACCTTTCTAACCCTAACTCTCTTCACCCAGTCACCACCCCCCTTTTCCTTTCTAATCTCAAATGGTTTTAACCTTGAATTTCTTGAAAATAATATCTAATAATTTTATTGATTATTATTATTATTATTATTGAGTGACTATATATATATATATTTAATGAATAAATTTATCATTATTTTTGTCCAAAAAATATAGTACAATATTATTGTGTAATTAATAATAATTATTATTTTATTTTATTTTATTTTTGGTCGGAGGACTATTATGTCTAATAGAGAGAAACGTTGGGGATTGATTTGTACATTAGTTTTTCTTGGAGACTAAAATGTCCGGTTTTTTAATTTTCGGGGACTGATCTGGGTAATTACTCTGCCGAAAAATGAACTCGGGACTGATTTGTCTGCCAGAGTAAAATCTTGGGGATTGATCTGTGTATTAGTTTTCCTTGGAGACTAGAATGTCCGATTCTAAAATTCTTGGGGACTGATTTGAGTAATTACTCATATTTTTTTAGACTACTTTAATAAAGACACTAAAAATATATTTTTTTCTAAAGACGTTTACATGTATCATGTTATTATTAGACATCTTTATTAAATTGGTTAATAATTTATTTTTAATAAACCAGAACAAAATTGGTTTATTATAGCAATAATAATAAACTTAATTGTCTGCATTATAATTTTTAGATCCGATTTGATTCGATCGAATTGCACAATCTAAACCGAATATCTTTAAATTTTTTGATAAAAAACAAATATATTCCTAACTTTTTGTTTTGCGGACATTTTGTAACACCCTACCACACAGAGTCTTATGCTTAAGTCATAAAACAAGGGTGACGAGGTATTACGACCTTTAAAAGCAAAATTTAGTACGTATAGTAGTGTGAAAAATGTTCATAACTAGGAGCCTTTGGAGAAAAAGGGGGTAAATCAAAACCGATAAATCGTAAAGCGCAACGCTTCGATCGTAAATGAACATATAAAGAGTAAGCTAACGCGAAAAGATATACAAAAGAGTGCCAAAATACATATATCAAGACTCGGAACTCGGTTTGCGAAAATAACCGGTCCGAGCATAAAAGTATACATACATATATATAAAGAAACTACTCAAAAGACAACCCAACAGACAATATACCGAACCTGTTTCTTCAAAATGACCTCTAAGAGGAGTCAATACAGAATATATATATATATATATATATATACACACAATGGAGAATATAAGTATCTAAACAAGTATATAAACCAAAATACAATCCCGAGAGCTAAGGATCTCCGCCAAAATGGAAGTTTCCAGTAAGCCTCAATGAGGAGCCTCACGTCCTGCATCTGAAAACCACAAAGTCTACATGGGTGAGAAGCGGAGGTTCTCAGCATGGTAACAGTACCCAAATATCGAACATGTAATGTCCTGAAAAAGTCGAAGGCAATCCTAGAACTTCCATTTTACAATCAAACCGTATAAATACAACTAAACCATGAGAAAAGTGAAAATAGGCGACTAACTTAAGGATCTTTAGGCTAACTAAACATCCCCTTTCCAAATCCTGCAAACCTCCAAACCGCCAACAGTAATTGAGATGCAAACACAAGTATATCAAACAAAGAAATGTCCAAGTAGGAAACAGATAAGACAATTAGGTAATTAGCAAGTAATGATGCAATCAATTAGGCAATCCAGACAAATCACATACAATGCATATGATGTATGCCTGTCGTAGTGGCTGATGAGTCTCATCTGTCAGTTATAAAGCCAGCCCGACAAGTCCTGTAGCTAACCATTGGATTGTCCCTCTGTCGTGTATCCCCAACTGGAGTTATCCAAAACATAAACATCATATACATATATCCAACACTCTCACTGGTGTATATTTACGGGGGTGAGCTCATCCAGAACTTTCACAGTGTCCGGCCACACTTACGACATAGGGTCAGCAGAGTATCGAGTCTCCACCTGGAGTCCTGGTGGCTAGCCACCGCTTTCACCCAAGAAAACTCGTATCTCAGATAAGTGGAGTGCAAACAATCACAATAATCAACCATTCAGCATATATACATTTAATCATAGCCATACATTTATATTCGTCTCAGCCATCCGGCTTACAAATCATAATTCATACTCAGCCATAATCAGCATCACACACAGCCATTCGGCTCATATCACACTCAGTCATTCGGCTCATATCATATACAACACTCCACCATTCTCTTCAACAATTCATATCATCCTCTTTTATCATAACTCATCATGACATCCCCTTTCTTCATCCACAAGTTACCCTCTCCCCTAGCTTACTCTCATTTTATTGGAGTTTGTCTTGTGTTTTATTTATGTTTTACTGATAAGATGTAATTTAAACTCTATGATAACGTTGCGTATTGCAAGTGGAGTCATCATCCACGATTCAAGGCATGGGCATCGAAGAAAATGACGTCTGTTAGGCACGACATAGACTATATGGAAGAAGTCAGTATCCGTCTTAAGTTGTTATGAATAATTTATGGTATTAATAATCTAACTTAACCCATGCAACATTTGGCAGTTTAAGTTTCGGCCATATCTCGGCATCATCGTCCCGGCCAAGTTACACCACCACCTTGATATGTGTGACATGGTAGGGCCGTTGGTTTTGTTCGAGTGTGTTGAATGACATCCTGTGGACCAAGTGATCTGCCAGTACGGGTATGCACAGTCCTCTCCTCTGCCGGCACAAGACATCCCTATTGACCAGCATTGTTACACTCTTCGGGAAGTACAATGCCATGATTGAAGCGCGATACTCGAAGATTGGATTCATCAATGGGGGAACCGCCGCAACAGTCAATTGCGAGATAAGAATTTTCGATCAACAGCCGACTATAGCCCGTCTGCCGATTACAGTCGTTGGTACATTAATTCATTCGGGATGTACTTAAGGTTGTCAGAGTTCGTTCCTCAGCAGCCACACGTCTGCCGATTACAGTCGTTGGTACATTAATTCATTCGGGATGTACTTAAGGTTGTCAGAGTTCGTTCCTCAGCAGCCACCCCAACAACTACCATGGCGGCAACCCCAGCAGCCATATGCAGTGTTTCAGCCATTTTCCTATTATCGCATACTACTGCCTCAGCCACCACAACCCAGCCATCACAGCCAGGACAACCACCACTGCCTTAGCACAAGCATGTCCATCTGGAATTTGAGTTTGTAGACTTTTCCGCATTTTCACCACTGGTTGAGCAGTATACGGATGATGCGATCATCCGTCGTTTTCTTGATGGTGTTGTTCCTCTTGAGGATGTCTTCGATACAGCGCCACCGCAGCCACACCAGGCATCAGTGGACGGATCCTCTCGTCGAAGCCATCGTACTCCCACACTCGATAGTCGAGCGAGTGGTTGCATTGATCTGCATATTGAGATCGATTTAGGTCGTATGAATGTGCCACCACAGCCCTTGAACGGTCTTGACTTGAATGTGCCGATACCGCAGGAGGTTGTCGATGAGTATATCCCTGGTCCTTTAGCTCCGCCAGCTGCAGGTGGGTCAGGTCCAGTAGAGGGACAATGAGTTGGTCATCAGTATAACCTATGAACAGATGTCCGTCCACCAAACAAGTTTACTCTGTCAAGTGTTGACAAGATTGTGAACAAGACACTGGAATTTTTCAAGAAGAAGCCGTGACTTGATTAGTCAAACTTAGTCTATTTAATATTTGTATTAATTGTATGCGTCTTTAGTTGAGTCGAACTCAGTATTTAATTTCAATCATGTGTAGTTCATTTGAAGTTGCAATATTTAATATTTCTATTAGTTGTAATTAACTTAAAAATATGTTAACTTAAAAAGTGTTTAACTTAGAAATAAATTAACTAAAAAATACGCTAACTTAGAAATACATTAACTTAAAAATACATTAACCCTATGAACAACCACTGCCACCAACCCCACTTGGTCCTGCACATTGAGGACATCTACTATGACTATGACCCTGCCTCCCGCAAAGACGGCATACCCGTGGACCACACATTTTTCGTGAATCCATTTCATTCAAATAGCGAGTTAATTTTGGACGACCTTTTGACATTCGTCTCAGGGCAGGATTCGCAACCATCATCGATCCCTGGTAATCAGGCCATGTCACCGTGTCGCCTACTGGGACAAACTCAATTCTATAGACCTTGCAAATTTGTGACATCTTGTACACATCACCGACATACACCTGCCAATCGAGTCGCTGGTTAGCACAACACACTATCACATGGCGACATGGAAGTTGCTCCACCTGAAAATGCCTACAGTCGCATTTTTGTCGTGCAAGATCAACTACTAACACTCGTCCACTTGGCATTTCGAGCAGCTCAAACACCTCGTTTCTTCGATCAAACCGGTGTACGATTATATTTTCTGCACGCTGCATATTTGCCTCTATCCGCTGA
Organism: Arachis duranensis; assembly: GCF_000817695.3. Taxonomy (NCBI): domain Eukaryota; kingdom Viridiplantae; phylum Streptophyta; class Magnoliopsida; order Fabales; family Fabaceae; genus Arachis; species Arachis duranensis. The sequence goes on from NC_029775.3 coordinate 22,201,234, forward strand.
GTGACAAACTCATAGTAAGTAAATCCAGCACACTTGCGCTGGTAAGCCTCAAAATTTTTCTGCGTAAACAACTCATTCAACCGATAATATGTTGCTCGAACGAGCGCCAAGACATGCAGATTACGGTCACCCTTCAACACTGAATTAATGCACTCCAGAAAGTTTGTCGTCATGTGACCCCATCGATGTCTCTCATCAAATGCCAACACCCACTGAGGTAGGTCGATGTTATCGCACCAACGGGCATATGCCTCGCCTCGTTCTTGCAACCTCCTGTAATTGACATTGTACTCCTCCACCGTCCTTGAATACCCAATGTTGACCACAAGCTTTTGCAAATACAGGACCTTGAATTCCCTTAAGAAGTTGCTACCAAGGTACTAAATACAAAACATCCACCATGCTCTCGGAGATTTCCAATCTCCTCCACTACGATTTACTGCTGTTCGGATTGACTCATGACGATCGGAGATTATACACATACCATCTCTTCTTACAACATGCCTTCGTAAATTACTAAAAAAAAGTGCCACACATAAGCGGTTTCACCCTCTACGATGGCAAGGCAATCGGCACGATGTTTTGATTCCCGTCTTGTGCAACTGCAACCAAAAGACAACCTTTATATTTTCCGTATAGGTGGGTGCCGTCAACTTGAACCAGCTGCTTGCAATATTTGAAGGCTTTAATGTATGGATTGAAACTCCAAAATACTCGATAAAGTATTCTAACACCCGCCACCTCTTCACTCCCGTTATACAGGAGTCGTGTTTCTATTTGGACTTGTGAACCAGGCATCTTTTGAACCATTACAGAAAACCATAATGGCAGAACTCCGTAAGATTCCTCCCATCCACCGAAGACTTTCGCTACCAACTTCTGCTTTGCCAACCAAGCCTTTCAGTAACTAATCGTGTAGTTGAATCTTGCCTAGACTTCTGCAATTATAGATTTCACCTTTATGGATGGGTCAGATTCAACCAACAGCTTCATAACCTCAGCAATCATATCCGAGTCCAACATGGAGTGATATTATGAGATCGTTCCCATGAAACACGTGTGCCTTCCGTTGTATCTCCGAATCTCCCAACAAGCTTTTTTCTGTATTAAGTTGGCTTGGATAAGCCAATCAAATCCACGTCCATAAGTCTTGCATTTTGCATAGAACGTTTGTGGCTCGGATTTATGAACAACGTAATCGACTCCTCTGGAGATAGTGTAACTCCGAATTGCCACAATGACTGTTTTTCTAGAACCATACTTTATTCCGATCCGAAACTCCCTATCCTCAGGGTCAGCAACACCTATAACAATAATAAATTGTTGCTCAATGATCCTTCATTACAAAATTAAGGAAACATATCACCCACAACCTCACGTACATACGTTCGTGTATCCTGGAAACTCTAGTGCATGCAAGGCGTCATTATTCAAGCTACGCATAAAAGGTGGAACGTCCATCGGTTGACTAACTGCGGGTGGAACCACTAAGGCTTCCACGACTGCCTCACCTCCCCCATCGTCATCCTTGTCCTCGTCAACGGCTTCATAAGTTGCTTTGAACTCCTCGTCGCTATCATTGTTCATACCTTCGTATGCTTCAGTTATGTCATCTTGCACGTTTGGGTCATTTTGGACTTCATCCGCAGTTATATGTTCAAACTCAACATACAACTCAATCCTTGGATGTTGCACCTTAGCTTGCTGGTGAATATGAAACATCCGCTGAATACTTGTTTCGTCAACGATTGGCATAACATCAAACTGTACCAGGCCACCAAATACCACAACTGGACTCCGGTGTAGAATGTTGCTCACCCTCTTTAAAATATTATTCTCTATACTCTGACAGAGCCTGTACTGTAGTTCCGCAAACGTTACAGTACACGGAACCACAAACGAATATATACTCTCACAAGCAAAGCTCATGCCCTCATATGTATTACGTATAACCTCACCGTTGTGGTAAGGTACTATATTTGCAGTACCCTCCATGACACAGTAGAGAAAAACACCTTGTAGAGGACTCATCTCCTCTCTTGTAATGTAGTAAAATGGTAACCAGCTCCGGTTTTTATAGACAGAGGACTCACCTCACAGGTTTCGTGTTGCAAAAGTATCCAATCAACGTCTGCCACGTGTCAATCACGCATGGTGCGTGTTGCATGAATGAATGTCACGTGCAAATCACGCAGGGCACGTGTTGCATAGATGTAGGACACGTGGCAATCACACAGACTGCGTGTTGGATGAATGGGCGCCACGTGGTATCACGCAGGCTGCGTGTTTCATGGATGTCCGCCACGTGTTCATCACGCATGCTGCGTGCTTAGTCAGCACGTTACCTGCGTGCTGTTTTGCCATCTCTGCAACATCCACCCACCTGTAAATATACCAAAAACCTCAATTTCTAGGGATTACTCAACTATTTTTTCCAATTTAAAATTCATTAGCCACATGAAGATACACAAGTTTTTTTAACTTGTTTGATAATAATTTTGAGAAATATCAATTTTACCCTAAAATCCTAATCCATTGTATTTCTTCCTCTACCAACACCATGACATCGACATCACCCAATAACACCACCAAACAGAGTCTAAAAAATGCAAATCTCAGGCTTACTGCTAGTAGATAGAAAAAGGGACAAAGGATTAAAATTTAAAACCTTACCTCACGTGTGAAGTCACAAAAGCAAAAGTAAAAAGAATAATTAAAAAAGAATAATCAATCACAGTCAATAAGATTAGATATTTAGAGATATCGAGGGCGCATTTTGTAGTTCCATTTTCGTCACTACAACTGCAACCTTACCCGAAACCACCATGATGCCTAACCACAATGGACTGGCCTTCAATGGTGGCAGATAGCTGCTCTGCACACCATTGCCTCTATAGTGCTGAGTTGGCACCGTTGGTTACTATGAGTTCAATATCCTTATCTCATGGCTTTCTATAATATTAAACACAAATTTGCAGTAAAAATCTAACAGCTTAACTCTACTAAGCAAGCACCTTCAGCAAACTTTAATGTACAACATGAACTTCAGGAGTGTTAGAGAAGTTGCTCTCGAGATTCCAAAAATGACACAAACAAGTAATCAGAGAAAGAGAATTGAATACAATACATAATGAAATTTATTGTGAAAGGAGGCCAGATATATGGGATGGACAAGCTCTCCCATAGAGAGGCAACAATTCATTCACGGATTAGCTTCTGTTGTAGAATAGATATGATGCATAGCTAATCAATGAAATTTATTCCTTCAATTTAGCTGTAACAGAAAACACAAATGTGAAAAACCGTGATGCATACCAAACCTCGGATAATCAAAGACAAAATGGGTAAAAATACTCTCTTAGTCCCTAATGTTTAGACTAAATTCAAATTTCATTCTTAATATTTAAAGCCTCATATTATCATTCAGATTGTTTTATTTTGTCCTATTTTTTCAAAAATACTCTTTCTTCCTCTATTAACTTCTTTTTCTCTTATTATTCTGTTACATTCACTCTCAAATCACTATAACTACCACCGTGAGTACAGTTATGATTTTTTGTTCCACTACCTAAAAAAACTCATAATGGAAGAACGGGTATTTTTGAAAGAAAAATTTTGATTTTGACCAAAAACTAAAATAAGATGTTTGAGATAAAAATATAACGTTTCAAATTAGGGAAAAAATAAAAACTTAGTCCAATTGTTTGTTAGAGTCTAAAACAATACTTTATCCAAGACAAAAATTTTGACCCAGCCCGTATCCACTCTTTTCAAAGTCTCAGAACATACTAGACAGTCTCCCTTTCAGTAAAACAAGGTGGAGGTAATACATTTAGAGCAGCCAAGTAACACAAGGTGGGGGTAATACATTTGGATTTCAAACAAAAGCTGGCTCTACTCAAAGGTATTCACAATCCTGTCTCGATACTCCATTAATTAATCTAAAAAACTTAGAAAGGAATGCTCAATTACCATATACATATATCATATATAGGCTTTTTCCGATGACAATTTCGACCCGTCAAAAGAATACTGTTATCATCATAATCAGCTGTGAAGTAAAGCACACAACACTCCAAATATATTCCTTTACGTCCGAAGAACTAATAATCTGAAGGTTATTCTAAGTTCCAATACAATCCCCACACAAAAGAGTTATACTACGTGTATGCCAAAATTAGCCACCGATATAAAATACATGTTGGAATACAAATACACATTGAAAATAAATTAAACCACACATGTATTTATACACAAATACATTGGTGGCTGATTTTAGTAACAGATTTTGGTGTACAAATAGTATTTTTGCACACCGAAACTATATGTTGCTGCCCAATAACAAACTACTTGGTGCCACCAAACCCACATAGATTCAATAATGAAATCACAGAATAAGCATTAGTAAATTAACATTCACTGCCAAACAATCTACACCTAAAAGCATGTATATGCACAGCTAACTAATCAATTCCAATTTGCAAATCCAATATCAAAATTGATGTAAACCTTATCTTACAATTCGTTTCTCACGGTCTACACGAACCAATATCATATATAATACGATCCAATAAAAAGCAACATAAAAGTATCTTGGAAGAGCATTGAACATGCACAGTTACTGAAAGCACAGAAACTGGAACAAATTGACAGTTATAACCTATGTAAAAATTGAACCCTCGGTAAATGAACTGCTGGAAAAGAAAGATAGGAGTCTGAAATTTAAGTAGGAACTAGGAAGTACCTCCAACAAAATGAACACAGTCCAATCCACTTCTGTTGAAATAATCAATTTGTCAGTCACCCAACCAAACCATGACACTGATAAGTGCATACTTGGTGCAAAACGTAACGACATGCACACAGTCTAATGAGGAGTGTGAGGGAACTGAATATCGATATATCGACCACTTGGTCGAGGAGGTTATGGTGCCATGTCCAGAATCATTCATTTTAACTCGCCTCCCATCAGAGCTTCCAGTAGCTAACAAAATTTGCGGATTTGAGGAATTATATATGAGGAAACAAAAACAAAATTATGTACCATAACTTTTAGATTCAGGAATGTCTTTATCCACATTCATAGAAATATAGCAACAAAAGCGAGTCAACAATCTCACGTTTAACAAGCTAAAAAACAGTGAATTAAAACTACCTCAAATGCAGTAGTAACCGCAAAGCTAGAGTTCAAAGGAGTTCATGTTCCCCTCACAGTTATTTTATACCAATTATTACACTGCACCCATCCCATTTATAAACCCTAACACGAAAGAAAGGAAAAAGAAACTAAACAAACCAATCAAAGTCCGATCCGAATCGACAGTAATTGGATCAAGACTCAGAGTGGGGCACATCTTCAACGTTATCGCCGTTATCGCTGTTGTTGTTATTGTTGTCGGTAGTGGTGGTTGTTGCTCCGGTTGAGGCGGCGAGGCTGTTCTCCATCTTGAGGCGCTCGAGGGCCTTCTCGTGGGCCCAGGTCTCGATGGTGAGGTCGGGCTTGGCGTTGAGCCCGACGCCGAGGATGACGATGGTGAGGAAGCTGGTGACGTAGCAAGGAAGCTCCCAATCCTCCCACTTGCGGGACTGACCCGGGGAGGAGGGGTGCGGTTGAAGAGAAGGCCCTTGGGAGTTTCCTCATGGCCCGGGCTTGTCCAGCGGCTAGGCCCGGAGGATGCACCTCCGCGCGTGCGGGTGGATTGAAGGAGGCGGCGGCGGATCATGGCCGATGCGCTCGTGAAAGGTGTTGGAGCTGGCATTGTGGTTTTGCCTATTTTCCTTCTTTTTCTCTCTCCAGAGAGGGAGTATAGTGAGACCTGAAGAGAGAGAATAGTTTTGGCCGAAAAAGAATGAAGTTAGTGAATCTCTCTCGTGTTTGCAAATTGCAATTACTTTTTTTTTCCCTTAAAAAATTAACAGTTTTTTTTCTCTGTTTTTTAATTTTTATAGTAACATTGTTGTTAAATTAAATACGGGTGAACTTTATAACCCTATGTTGGTCTTTGAAATTGGCCAATTACACTTTCAATTGTCACAATTTAATCTTTGTTGTGATAAGATTAAATAAGATAGATGACCATTATTTAATATGGACGGCTCACATTTTTAAGAGATGAGTTTAATGAGAGTTAAAAATATTACCTCTTGTGTACCTATAAATACATGTGCTGAAGTAAAGAGAATACACATAAAAACAATAAAACACCATTCTCTCTCTTTATACATTATTAATAGTTTCTTTCTCTCTTTTCGTTACTACATATAAATATATGAATCATTTTTATTGAGCTAATTATATTAATGCTAGAGTCTTCTATTTATACTTCTTTAGTTTATATATCGTCTTTATTTATTCTACAACACGTTAATCAAATTTTAAGAAGACTCAAGGTAATAAATTTTTATTATGTCGAAACTCTCTCATCTTGAATTTAATGCTCTTGATATATCTGGGAACAATTATTTATTATGGATACTTGATGCTAAAATCCATCTTGATTCAATGGATCTTGGAGATACCATTAAAGCTGAAAATAATACATCCGAGAAGGATAAAAGGCAAAGTCATAATTTTTTTGTTGTCATCTTGACGTATGATTGAAAAATGAATATCACACATTAAAAGATCTTGCAGATCTGTGAAAAGACCTTGAAGAAAGGTACAATCATCCAAAGACGGTGATACTTCCTCAAATCCGATATTGTTAGAGAAAACTTTCTCAACCTTCCATGCCTCGAATATGCTCCTGTAGTAGCAGTATCGAGAAAAAAGATTTAAAAAATATTCT
>NC_029775.3:22208121-22240963 GCF_000817695.3 Arachis duranensis
AAAAAAATCATAAAAAACAATTTTTAACTGTTTCGGTTATTTTTTCTTTTTTTCCCCCTTAATTTTGGAGGTTTTCTTTATGTGAAGGGATGTGGTGAAAAAAAATAGAATAGAACTTACCATTGTAGATTTTTCTGTCAGGAATTGATCGAGGTCCTCCACGACCATCACTATTGATTTCAACCTCGTCTATTGTAGGAGTAATTTCGACTTCATGACAAGAGTTTTAAAGGTGCATGTTGGGTTATGGATGGTTGAAAAAGTAAGTTGAAGTTGAGGGTGGGATAATTTGAGAATTTTGTTAAAAGATCAACAAAAAATTATAGTTTAGATATTTTTATGGTACGGAACCCATTTTTCATAGATACAACATTAATTTTCTTAATTTATTATGGATACTTTTGTTAATGTTCGTGAACAGATACTTTTAGTAATTTTTTCTAATAATATAATGACAATTAACCGTAAATGATGATTGTTCATGGAATCATTAATTTTAAAAGGGCGCGCTACACATCTATGTAACCATGTAACCAAGTTGGCCCATGTCCAAATAGAGTCACACGCATTAATGATGAGTGAAAACACGCACGCAAAAACCCTTCGTTACTTCGCGCTCATTATGAAAAAACGTTACTTTTTTCTCAACACGAAACCACTCCTTCTCTTCGAATCTCTCTCAAAATCACTCAAACAGTCAAACTTCAGTCACGTTCTCTGCGAAAATCACTACTGGAGAAGAATCGCGAGAAGATTTGGCAAGGAACAACCAGGAACGAACGAAAACAGCAACAGAGATTCACCTTCCTCCTCCTCCTCATTCTCTTCCTTCTTTTTCGTGTTCCTTCTTCTTCACGTGTTTTCTCCTTATCTTCATTTTTTTGTTGTTATTGTTGCTGTATTTTTTTGTCTTTTCCTCTTTCTCTCCCTGGTGAAGAAGCTTAGAAGGTGAGGAGGAAGAGTTTTGAATTGTGCAGAACAGAAATGAACCGAAATGGCCAACTCCACTGAACCGAACATCATTCATGTGCTGAATAAAACGTCATAAATATTTAATCATCAAGAAAAATATTTCTACATACACAAGGACTCAATTGAACATACTAACAATCAAGTAAATAAAAATGAGCAACTCCACTGAATCGAGCAACATTCATGTGCTGAATAAAATGTCATAAACATTCAATCATCAAGAATAGCATTTTTTCATGCAAAAGAAGTTAACTGAATACATAACAATCAGGTGAACCGAAAGGGTCAACACCACTGAACCCAACACCAATCATGTGCTGAATAAACGTGATAAGCATTCAATCAGTAAGAAAAATATTTCTGTATGCACAAAGACTCAATTGAACACATTAATAATCAAGTGAATCAAAATGAGCAACTCCACTTAACAGAGTAAAATGTTGGTGATGTTGGTGATGATTATAACGAAAGAAGAAGAAGAAAAAGAAGAAGGAGGAAGAGGAGAAAGAGGAAAAGAAATAATATTCTTGTTGATTAAAAGTTGATCACTATTTATTCACCACATGAACATTGTTCGGTTCGGTGGCCTTTGTGATTTTGATTCACCAGATGAATGTTGTTCGGTTCGGTGGCCTCCTTTTAATTTGTTCACTGTTTAAGATTATTGTGATAGCATGCAGCAATCATTTCCTAACTGTCTCAACGTAATAACCTCATTCAACTGATTTGATGTTGAATCATTCATTGTTTCCATTCTTATTACATTGAATTCAATGCAGATCAATAATGAAGAATGCGAGCAGAGAAGAGAAACGCAAACAAAGGAGAACGATGAATTTTATTAGGTTGAAGAAAAAGAAGAAGAGCGCGAACAGAGAAGAAGAAGAACGAAAACGCGAGAAGAGAACAAAGTTTACGTTGAGAAAGGTTTATCACGCAGCAGAAGGTTTACATTATATACGTTATATGAGACAGCTGTATAACAAATACGTAAGAGAATTGGAAAGGCGCGTCTGATTGATGTTACTTGAATAGATTGAATGAAAAAATTACATGAATGTAGAGTTTTTCTCTAATTTTAATTGCAGCATAAATAAAAATATAAAGTTCTATATAACTTGTTATACATAATTATACATGCTTCTGAAATAAAATAAATCTGTTTTGATAATAACTTTTTTATAATAAAGTTCAATCCATTAGAGTTTTTGAAACCCTGGCCAATAATAGTGATGATTCACTAAAAATTTCTCTTATCTAGACTATGATATTTTTCTCGAATAATTCTTGTAAGTACCATTTTTAAGTTTTTCTTTTTTAATTCTTGTTTCCCTTCTGTTTCCTTCTCGCAAACTTATTATTGAGGGAATTATACACCAAAGATAATCTCCTATATATTCATCCCTCTTTAACGGATTTATAATTAGATTAATACATAAATATGTATGTATTATTTAAGTTTAGTGAATTAAATATAGGATAAAGTAGTATTTTAAAATAACATCAATATAATTTTATTGTCAAAAACATTTAAAATAACATCAACATAATTTTATTGTCAAATTCTTTATTTACACTTAATGGAGATGATGATATTTATGGTTAATATTTATCTATTTTTTATTTTTATATTAATAAAATAAAAGATAACACACATGATCTAAAAATAAAATTATTTAATTTTTATTGTTTTACTAATTATGAAAATTTTAAATATAAAAAATACTCAATTATTATAAAAATTATTAAGAGTCTTAATTAATTTAAATATAAATTTTTTAAAATTAAATTTAACTATCTTTAATAAAATAATTTCTAAAGATAAAATTAATTTTTGTGCTAACAACNNTTATATTTTAGTGTGTTTATTTATATTTTATTTATTATTTAATTATAAAAAGTTATTTAAAGTGTTAAAAAAAATTAAAATACGATTTAATTGAATATGATCTAATTTAAAATTAATTATAAAATATATCAAAGTTAAGAATAATTTGTATTCGATTTAAATTAAATTTTAGGTTTAACTTTCAAAATTTATCTAATCTAATTCAAATAAATTATCTTTTTATTTTTATAATTAAATTAAATAATTTTATTTTTAGATCATATGTGTTATATTTTGTTTTATTAATATAAGAAAAAAAATAAATAAATATTATTTTAACAAAAAAAGATTTTTTATAAACTGTATGTATCCGAATACACTGACAGAAATTTTGTTGTGACTTTATTCCTGGTACAGTGCACCTAGTTTATGTAAAATTTTAAATTACATGTATCTTAGATACAGAGTATTTGAATTGTGCTGTGCTTTTTATAATTTTAATGATTCTATACTCGAGATGTATAAAATTTATGCAAATACATAAAATACGTTATAAATTATATATTTCTATAAATATTACATTTAAAAAATTTAAATAAAAAAATCCCAAATTCTTTCTTATCTAGCGGCTAATATTAAATTCTCTTTCGAATACATTTAATTATTATATAGAAGCATAATTTTACATTTTACATCTATCTAATAAATTCATGCCTACAAAGATGAAGGTAATTCCATAGAATGATAATAAAAATTGAAAGATACCAACAAAGAAATATCCATTCATTTTCATAGACAAACTTCTCTTCTCTGTATTCGGCAAGCTCCTTCCTTCCACTAATTTGAAGTATACCTGTAATAATAATTCGTAATTCAATTCAAAACAAAAATCATAAATAACATAATAGAATAATAAAATAGTAATAAAACTCAGGCAAAACCAAAGTATAAAATCATTACTTTATTTTCTCTTTTGATTGATTTTAAACAGATAGATGATTGAAATAGACACCAATTTAGTAAAAAGTCATAGATTAACTTAGATTAACAATGATATTTGAAAATTCAAAATTAAATTATTAAGTTAAACTAAACTAACCTTGATATATGCAAGATGGAGGGTTATCAAAATCAAACAAAGAGAGGTGTTTATAGGCAAGACCAATATCAATGATAATGAGACCTGATGATGGATCTGTAACTATGATGCCCTTAACTGGTAGCCAAATGAAAAGCTCTTCTTGATACATGCCTTCAAATACTTTCAGTTGTCCAAAACTCAAGTTAGTTCTTACCACACTGTTGAAAAACACTCTTGTTTCGTATTGAGCGAGACAAGGGTGATGCATTTGGACCTCTAAAAAGCCAGTTTCATCCAAGGTATAGGATTTGACATTGTTTGGAAACAGTCCCGCTGGAAGACCATAGCTACGGAGACCGTCATGTACTGAGTAATAAGTGTACTCATTGGATGTCATTGTGTAAGGGATAAGGAGAACTAAAATGAGAAAAAGGAAAGAAAATGAAAGTGTTGACATCAGAGACATCGTGATAAAGATGGATTTGAGATTAGATTTTAAGGTTTTGGAGTTGAAATTTGAGGTTTTTATACACTTTTAACGAGGTTTTTGAGTACTGTGTACTCTAGTGTGATTGAAAGTGTGAGTGATTGAAAGTGTGAGTGCCAGAAAGCATTGTTTGTGAAATCATAGCTGGAACCATTTGGGATTACCATGTTATTATCATTTTCATTTGCATTATTTATTACGTCTAGAACCATCTGACATTGCAGTATTTACGCCTCTCGCTTGCCTTTTTTTTGGGTAAAGTACAAATTACTTTGAAAATTTAGATATAATTACTTTTGATTTGTGTGAAAGATATTTAGCTAAATTACTTTTCCTTCATCCATTTTAAATTAAAGGTCTACTTTTAAAATTTTACCTTTTCCATAAATAATTGTCCCTCAATCAATCAATTTGGGATATATTTAAAATGAGTACAACAATTATGTGTTTATTGAATATCATATTTATATAGATTATTACATTTTATTAGATAAAAATCAAAAGCTAATATAAAGAAAGAGTATTGATGGACTCTAATAAATACAAAATATTTTAGTACATAAATAAATACTTTAAGACACAATATTTTAAATAGCAACATAATCTTTTATTCTTAAATAATTAATATAAAATATATGAATATTTTTTATTCATTAAGATAAATTATTATACAAAATTTTTTTATAATATTAAAAAATTATATTAAAATAATATTTTAAACTGTAACATAAGGAAGATTTATTGATTATAAAGGATCATTAGGAAGATTTAATTATTATAAAGGACCATTAGAAAGATTTAATTATTAAAAAGGACCTTTAATTTTAAAATTATTTAGAAAGACTTATTTTATAATATTTAAAAAAAAGACCAAATTTTTGTTGTGAAGAGACAAATATATCCTTACATTATTTTTTTATTTATTTCTTTTTTTAACATAATTTTTTTCTAATTATCTATGACACTCAAATCCTTATTCTTCATCTATAACTTATAGAGACATTTGTTGCTGCCAATCACAAAATGTAAGACCTGGGAAGTTGATTTTCTAATGCTGCATTTGGTATATCCTTGCAGAAACATTACTATTGAGTAACATGTTTCTTTCAAACTCGTTTTTAGATTTTAATGTCTCTTCCCTCATTATTGGTTATTTATTGTTTTATATTTTTGCATAGACATGGAATCTACTGTTCGTCGACAAATTTTTTGTTATTTTCACGTTGGAGGTAATATTGAAGTTGTACCAAAACAGAAAATCATTTATCATGGAGGAAAAATCATAGGAGAGCTAATTGAAGTAGGATGCACGCATTCAAATTTAATACATAAGATATGGCTTCGAACCAAGAAAAATATGCAGAATAAATGCATTACCTATACAGTCAAATTTAATCAATCTCAACTCATAGATCTCATTGATACTGATAGTGTTAACCAATTGATCACATTCAATGATGACAACGTTCATGACAGGTATGTATTCCAACTGGGTTATCTTTTTATAAATTTTATCATATTAGTGATTAGCGAATTGTTATGAAAGTAATTTAATTTTTTTATGATTAGTACACTATCAAGTAATTCAACTCAAGGAGTCGACGTCTTTACTAATATTGATGGTCAAAATCCATTGACACAAATTCTATGTACAACCCAACTTGTCCCTACACCTCAGGTTATCAATGGTTCTGCTAAGTGGAATGATCTTATAAAGGAAGAAGGATATATTTTTCAAAATGCAAGTAAGCTGAGGAAAGTATTATTTGAATATGGTATTGCTCATAAGTTTACATACAAGTTCTTAAAGAACAGTTCAGGTAAAATAATTTGTATCTACAAGGTTGAAGGTTGTCCGTGGAAATTGTCGGCTTATGCTATAGGAAAAAAGTACTTCGTTCCTCGTGGTGAGACATTTTATCAAGAATCATAAGCACTCAGCTCAAGATGTATTGGAGAGTACTCACTCTTTTAGATCTAATTTGGTGTCTTCAATTATTGTCGACAAGTTGAGATTAACTCCTGACAAGTTGCCTAATGACATACGAAATGATATTTTCAAGGAATACGGATTTTCACTAACATATCACCAAGCTTGGGCTGCAAAGGAGAAAGCATTAGCTGAAATTAATGGTGTACCTAAAGATTCATATATGCTAATTCCTTGGATATGTAATTGTTTAGTGAAAACTGATCCACAAACTGTTGCAAAATGGACATGCTCTCCTGGTTTTTAATTTCAAAAGCTTTTTGTTGCATATGGGTGTTGTGTGACAGGTTTTCTTCGTGGAGCAAGGCCTATATTATTTATTGATGGTTGCCACTTAAGTGGTCCATACAAGGGAACTCTTCTAGCTGCCTCTACATGCGATGCAAATAATGATTTATTTCCGATTGCGTATGCAATTGTTAGTGCTGAAAATAATGAGAATTGGCTTTGGGTCATATCTAATTTAAAAGAACTAACTGGGTCAATTCTAGTTACGTTAATATCTATAGGCATCCATCAATTATTGCAGCTGTGGAGCAAGTATATGACAGGGATAGACATGCTTATTGTTATCGACATGTGAAAGAAATTTTTTGTGCAGAAACTAAAAAGTTACAGAGGGAAATACGCGGTGAAGTAAAAGAAGATGCAAAAAAGCTACTAGATGCAGTTTGTTATACCCGTTTTGGCACAGATTTTACAGAAGCTGTGGAACAACTGCATTTTCACCAGAACTTACAAATTGGTTAGAGATTAAAGGAGATATTAACAAATGGACAAAGTCTCAATTTCCTCATCGACGATGGGACCTCATAACTACTAATGTAGCTGAATCATTTAATTCATGGATAAGAAAAGAGATGACTCATAGTATTTGTGCTTTAATAACAGAGCATAGAGACAAACTTGCAAATCTGTTATATATTGCAAAGTTAGAGATGACTAAATGGAAGAATGAAGTTGGGCCAAAGATTGATAAAATATTGATGGAGCATGTAGCTAGAAGTGAGTTTCTTAAAGCAGTGAGATATGTAGATCATAATGTTATGGTTAGAAGGTCAAATGTTGATGTATGTGTGAATCTATTACGCAAAGAATGTACATGTCTTGAATGGAAAATGACTGAAATTCCATGTCCACATGCTTGTGCTGCAATTAAATTATTACATGGTAACATCTACACCTATGTAGAGGAGTGCTATCTAAAAAGTTCACAAGAAAAGATGTATGCAAGAAGTATGATCCCAATTGAAATTCATGACATGCCTGATCTCAACAGACTGGGAGAATAATATTTTTCTTATGCCACCTACAACAACTCGTCCTCCAGGAAGACCATGCAAGAAGCACCAAGAGTCACAATTTCAAGATGTGCATGTTTACAAATGTAGCTGATGTGATCAGAGTGGTCATAATCGTTCTAAATGTAGAAATCCTAATCCAAAAAAAATATGAATTTTTTTAGGTAGTTCTAACTTTATAGATTGTCATATTTAGAATTGCAATATTGGTTTTTCTTAAGTTATGCATATTAGGTGATTCTGCTAAGTTTCTTAATTGTATTTGTGAAAGTCTACACTTAAACTTTATAGTTTTACTTTGATTTTTAATTAAATTTGTGTAATCTTACACTTGAATTTCGTAGTTTTACATTGATTTTAATAGCGTTTGTGCAAATATGCACTTGAATTATACAATTCTGCATTAAAATTGCTGCACTTAGTACATAAAAATCTGCAATTCTGCATTAATTCTATGATTTTGCACTAATATTCTGTAATTTTCTGCACAAATTTTACAATTTTACACTAAAATTGTGTGTGTGACTCTGCTCATAGTTAAACAAAAGAATCTTAGAAAAAGAAACACTTTCTATAAAATTTTCAATTAATATTTTTATTACAAGTTAAAGATCCAATGAATTATTGTGCTTCCATACCAGTCTTCCAATAAAATTAGACCACTCTAATGTTTTCATACCATTATTCCTTATGCTTCATTGATAGCCTTGATAGTTTCTAGTTACTAATAATCATGGACAATGATAATCACACTCATCAAAAAGAAATTCATATTTCAAATCAATTCAGGTTCATAGACTCAATGAGGCTGTAGAGAAACATTTCAGCTTCTCTTTCAATCTGTTTTCTTAGCAAGAGATAGAATTCATGTTTGAAAGTAACCTGATTCTCCCTACAGTCATGTGTACTCAATGATGTTTCAATGTAGATAATACATTACACTCTAATCAACTCTCTAAATTTTCAGATAAGGAGAAGCCGAATCTCGAAGCCGGAACAGAATAGTCACTGACCATAACATAGAAACCTACTTTGCACCTAAAAGTGACTTAATGATAGTATCACTCATACCATCAAGATAAGGGAACAAGTGACCAAATTCTTTGAGTTCATGATACTGAATCCAGGAAAGATTTTTGGCGATGTATCGTTGCACTATAACAGACACCATCAAATCTTCCTCTCTATGCTAAAGAAGATGGACAGAAGCTTCATTATTTGAAAATGGGTTTTCAAGATCCAAAAGACTAAAATTCCATTTAACAAATCTAATATTTAAGTCATGGTGGAGAGTCACGTATTCTCCTTGCTGTCTTGCCTGAGTCTATAGAAATAAAGTACAAAGTGAAATAAAAAACTTTGGTTAATTCTCTGGCAAAACAATCACCATAAACTTTTATTATTATAACCAATATAAATTATTTTAGGTCACTAAATTGTAGCCACCTAAAGGTTAGTAGTGATACTTACCACATGACCCTTTTTATTAGACCAAATTGTTGAAGTAAGCTCTTTATCTTCGAAATCCTGCATTTTTTTTATGTAAACATAATTAAGAGTCATGACATATAATTAGGTTCTTCTAATTAGACAAATAGAAAGAAATGCTACAATCATAAGCAATGCCAAAGCATTGTGTTTAAAGTCCATGAAAAATTTTAGAACACAAGTTTAGAAACAAAAACTGATCCATCTTTATTTTCAGCCTCATACCAAACACACCTTGAACATAAACCCTTCAAATTCAGATTCATTCATTCATTAATGTATTTTTCAATATAGACAACAAGTGTTATTAGAGTTCTTACTGGGGCCAAAGATAACGCTCTTAACATCAATAATGCACTACTATATTCATTAAAAAAACTGTAACTTAGATTTTGTTTAATGCATATGCCCTTATAACTTGAAAGAAACAAAATTGAAAATCACATTAAAATTGACTAATAGCATCATCAGGTTTGAATTAAGGCATTTTTAGATCACACTAAAATCTTATTCATGAATTGAAAATGTTCAAACTTCATCATGTATTGCAGTTTTCACCTTAAAAACTATACAATTTTTAATTTCAGGGATACTAATATAGCTCAAAAGCTTAAGGCAGGGACTTGAACTTGAAATAAGCGTGTGGCTTTGGGGAGCTTCAGGTGGGGCTTGCTGCTGCGAGCGACTGGAGGAGTCAAAGGAGCGATGGTCGACGTGGGACAAATGAGTTTCACCGCCGGCGGCGAGCTTCAGAAGACGATTCTGCCCGAAGATGATGATTTTGCCTCTGACAGCCTCGCTAGATGGTGATGAAGACGAATGTCTTTTGACGCGACGAAGACGGCATCCTGATACAACGATTCTACCTTTGGCGAATCTTCTCAAGCGCGTGCCACCGACGTTTCCCTCAGACTGGGTAAGGAGTGAGTTTGAGCATGGGTGAAGAAGATGGGGAAAGAAAACAAGGGGAAGGAGAAGAAAGATTATTGGGATAATATTGTCTTTTCAATTTTTATTTTTTTTGTTTTTATTTTTAATAATATATAAATTAGTCCTTTTTTTATAATTTTAAAATTAATAATCCGTTTTATTAATTAAGTTTTGTTAATGATCCTTTATATTAATTTTTCCAAAATCCAAAGCTAATATAAAGAAAGAGTATTGATGGATTCTAATAAATATAAAATATTTTAGTACATAAATAAATACTTTAAGACACAATATTTTAAATAGCAACATAATCTTTTATTCTTAAATAATTAATATAAAATATATGAATATTTTTTATTCATTAAGATAAATTATTATACAAAATTTTTTTATAATATTAAAAAATTATATTAAAATAATATTTTAAACTGTAACATAAGGAAGATTTATTGATTATAAAGGATCATTAGGAAGATTTAATTATTATAAAGGACCATTAGAAAGATTTAATTATTAAAAAGGACCTTTAATTTTAAAATTATTTAGAAAGACTTATTTTATAATATTTAAAAAAAAGACCAAATTTTTGTTGTGAAGAGACAAATATATCCTTACATTATTTTTTTATTTATTTCTTTTTTTAACATAATTTTTTTCTAATTATCTATGACACTCAAATCCTTATTCTTCATCTATAACTTATAGAGACATTTGTTGCTGCCAATCACAAAATGTAAGACCTGGGAAGTTGATTTTCTAATGCTGCATTTGGTATATCCTTGCAGAAACATTACCTGGCGTCACACCGCATAGTAGAACCATGGTCACATCGCATAATAGTAGTGCCGTCGGCTGGGGCAGCGCCATTCCCTGCAACAATCTGCAACACTCTCCTCCTTATGTTACGCATTCCTGGTTCTCCTCCATGTGGGTTAACCCCTTCCACCCAACACCCAACGCTAGATTCAACAAATGGACCTTTTTGTATTTTGTCCAAGCCACACCTCTCCCGTTTAGAGAACTGAACTCCTCTATTAGGTCTCATATGATTTAAAGGAGCCTTATCTGAACTTATATCCATCAACTCAACTACCTCGTGCCTTACACCCCCATACTCCTAGGTAGGGATGGCAAATGGGGATAAACCTATCGGACTAGCCCGCATAACCCGCTATTTGGACCACCAAAGAGCAAAAGTCCGCCTAACCCGCACCGCTTAAACTGCAGGCTTTGGCGGCGCTTAGCTTTTTTTGGCAAGAGGGTATTTTTGCAATTTTTTTTACTAAATCCAACTTTCTCCAACCCAACTTACAAGAGTATAAAGATGAAAATTGAGTATTTTGGACCATGTTTATGTTGCTTTGGAGACAATATTTATAATTATGTTTTGGATTATGTTTATTTTACTTTGGACAGAATATTTATAATTATGTTTTAGACAAAAGTTTGGTTTATAATTATGTTTATTAGATATTTATAATTACAAAGATTTTAATGTTTGTGAATATAAAAAATATAATTTTTTATGCCTTTAGAAATTATATATATATATGGCAGGGCGGACCAACCCGCCAAAGGGCGGGCTTCTGGCGGGACAGGACAGGGCGGGCTTCCCCACTTGCCACCTATACTCCTAGGTTCTTGTTCTTTCAGATATTCCTTCATCACTAGTTGAATGGATCCCAACGAATCCGTGCTCCCCGTAGCTGCCGCTTTTTCCATAGGATTAGCCATTTTACATTTCAAGAAATCCTCACACCATTCATCCAAAATATCTATGTCAATTACCTTTCTATCCTTGTCTTCATCTTCCTTCCAAATCACCATCTCAGTCGCATCCCAGCCCAGCTCCAATGGTTCCTTCTAAACCTCAATTTTTTTGCTTTCATTGTGTTCCAAGACAATTCTATCCTTCTCAAGACATCCACTGTTAGCCTCAAACTGGTTATCCACCCTTATCATGCCCACAACCCTCCTCCTATACTTAGCCTCACACACGAGGATCGTTTTACTCCTCAAATGCATTCTATTCATCTCATTCACGGCCTTTGATGCTCCTCCTTTCGTAGTATACCTGATGAAAGCAAATAAATGTATCCATCCAGGTTTCTCCTTACAAGACAGATATATATCAATTATCTATCCTGTCCACTTGAACATATGAAATAATTCCTTCTTCGGAACATCTTCTAGTAAATTGTCCACAAAAATAGTAAAAGATTCACTCTCCAAACATTGATACTCTTTTTGGTTTCAAATTCACAGATCTTTGCCATGGTGCAATTGCCTATTGAGGAGCGGATAATTTATACGCTTTTTGGCATTGTTTTTAGATAGTTTTTAGTAGGATCTAGCTACTTTTTAGTATATTTTTATTAGTTTTTAAGCAAAATTCACATTTATGAACTTTACTATGAGTTTGTGTGTTTTTCTATGATTTCAGGTATTTTCTGGCTGAAATTGAGGGACCTGAGCAAAAATTTGATTCAGAGGCTGAAAAAGGACTGCTAATGTTGTTGGATTCTAACCTCCTTGCACTCTAAATGGATTTTTTGGAGCTACAGAAACCCAAATGGCGTGCTCTCAATTGCGTTGGAAAGTAGATAACCCAGGATTTCCAACAATATTTAATAGTTCATACTTTGCTCGAGTTTTGACGATGCAAGCTGGCGTTCAAACGCCAACTTCCTGCCCTATTCTGGCGTTAAACGCCAGAAACATGTTACAAGCTAGAGTTAAACGCCAAAAACAGGCTGCAAACTGGTGTTTAACTCCAAGAAAAGTCTCTACATATGAAAGCTTCAATGCTCAGCCCAAGTATACACCAAGTGGGCCCGGAAGTGGATTTCTGCATCATTTACTTATTTCTGTAACCCTAGTAACTAGTTTAGTATAAATAGAACTTTTTACTATTGTACTCGACATCTTTGATCATCCTTGATCTTGGGATCAGGTCTTTGAACCCTCTTTTGATTGTTTTATGTTATTAGGGAGGCATGGCCGACCTTCATCACTTATGTATTTTCAACGGTGGAGTTCCTACACATCATAGATTAAGGTGTGGAGCTCTGCTGTTCCTCGAGTATTAATGCAAAGTACTATTGTTCTTCTATTCAATTCAAGTTTATTCTTATTTTAAGATGTTCAATCGCACTTCAACCTAATGAATGTGATGATCCGTGACACTCATCACCACTTTTACTTATGAATGCGTGCCTGACAAACACTTCAGTTCTACCTGTAAAAGCTAGAGTGTGTATCTCTTGGATTCCTGGTCAATGATGCATAGTTGCCTCTCCTGACAACAGAGCCTTCCATTCTGTGAGATCAAAGTCTTCGTGGTATAAGCTAGAATCAATTGGCAGCATTCTTGAGATCTGGAAAGTCTAAACCTTGTCTGTGGTATTCCGAGTATGATTTGGGATGGGATGACTGTGACGAGCTTCAAACTCATGACTGTTGGGCGTAGTGACAGACGCAAAAGGATCATTGGATCTTATTCCGAAACAAGTGAGAATCGACAGATGATTAGCCCTACGTAACCCGTAGCTGGACCATTTTCACTGAGAGGATGAACGGTAGCCATTGACAACGGTGATCCCCTACATAAAGCTTGCCATAGAAAGGAGTATAAATGATTGAATGAAGGCAGTAGAAAAGCAGAGATTCAGAAGGAATGACGCATCTCCATACGCTTATCTGAAATTTCCACCAATGAATTACATAGGTATCTCTATCTTTATTTTATGTTTATTTATATTTTAATTATCAAAACTCCATAACCATTTGAATCTGTCTAACTGAGATTTACAAGATGACCATAGCTTGCTTCAAGCCGACAATCTCTGTGGGATCGACCCTTACTCACGTAAGGTTTATTACTTGGACGACCCAGTGCACTTGCTGGTTAGTTGTGCGAAGTTATGAAAAAGAGTTGAGATTACAATTGTGCATACCAAGTTGTTGGTGCCATTGAGATCACAATTTCGTGCACCAAGTTTTTGGCGCTGTTACTGGGGATTGTTCGAGTTTGGACAACTGACGGTTCATCTTGTTGCTCAGATTAGGTAATTTTCTTCTTCTTTTAACCTTTATTTTGTTTTCAAAAAGTTTTCAAAAATCTTTCAAAATTGTTCTTCTTTTTCGTTTTTCCAAAATTAATTTTCGAAAAATTCAAAAAATAAAATAAAATCATGAAAACCAAAAAAAAATATTTTGTGTTTCTTGTTTGAGTTAGTGTCAATTTTTAAGTTTGGTATCAATTGCATTTTTTTTTTAATTTTCAAAAAAAAATTTCGAAAAATTCATGCATGTGTTCTTCATGATCTTCAAGTTGTTCTTAATGAGTCCCCTTGTTTGATCTTCATATTTTCTTGTTTTGTTCTTTTGTTGTTTTTCATATGCATTTTTGAATTCATAGTGTCTAAACATGAAAAATCTCTAAGTTTGGTGTCTTGCATGTTTTTCTTTTCTTGAAAATTTTTCAAAAATAAGTTCTTGATGTTCATCATGATCTTCAAAGTGTTCTTAGTGTTCATCTTGACATTCATAGTGTTCTTGCATGCATCATTTGTTTTAATCCAAAATTTTTATGTCTTGAGTCATTTTGTTGTTTTTATCTTTCCACATTAAAATTCAAAAATAAAAAATATCTTTTTCTTATTTCACTCATAAATTTCGAAATCTTTGGGTTGATTTAGTCAAAAAATTTTAAAATAAGTTGTTTCTTGTTAGTCAAGTCAATATTTCAATTCCAAAAATCCTATCTTTTCAAAACTTTTTCAAAAATCAAACATTTTCATCTTTTCTTTCATGTTTTTCAAAAATTTTAAAAAAATTATTTTTCAAAATCTTTTTCTTAATTTCATTTCAAATTTTCAAAAACTCTACTAACAATCAATGTGATTGATTCAAAAATTTCAAGTTTGTTACTTTCTTGTTAAGAAAGGTTCAACCTTTAAATTCTAGAATCATATCTTTTAGTTTCTTGTTAGTCAAGTCATTAACTTTAATTTTCAAAATCAAATCTTTCTAAATTTCTTTTTCAAATCTTTTTCAAAATAAATTTCAATCATATCTTTTTTTTATCATATCTTTTTCAAACTTTAATTTCAAAATATCTTTTCTAACTTCTTATCTTTTCAAAATTGATTTTCAAATCTTTTTCAATTAACTAAATGACTTTTTGTTTGTTTTACTATTTCTTATCTTTTTCAAAACCACCTAACTACTTTCTCTCTCTAATTTTCGAAAATCACCTTCCTCTTTTTCAAAATTCTTTTAATTAACTAATTGTTTCAAATTTTAATTTTTATTTTATTCCTTTTCTTAATTTTTGAACTCTAACAAAACTTTAAAATAAAAACAAAAATATTTTCCTTTTTCTTTTAATTATTTTTCGAAAATCTCTCTCTCATCTTCTTCTATTTATTTATTTAATCACTAACACTCTTCTCTTCTACTCAAAAATTCAAACCCTCTCCCTCTCTCTGTGTTCGAATTTTTCTCTCTCTTTTTTCATTTGTCTATTCTTTCCTTCTTCCACTCACATAAAGGAATCTCTATACTGTGACATAGAGGATTCCTCTTCCTTTTCTATCTTCTTCTTTTCATATGAGCAGGAGCAAGGACAATGACATTCTTGTTGAAGCTGACCCTAAACCTGAAAGGACTCTGAAGAAGAAGCTAAGAGAAGCTAAAGTACAACAATCTAGAGAAAACCTTACAGAGAATCACAAAAAAGAAGTAATGGTCGAACCCAACAACAATGCAAGGAAGATGCTTGGTGACTTCACTGCACTAAATTCTAACTTCCATGGAAGAAGCATCTCAATTCCTGCCATTGGAGCAAACAACTTTGAGCTAAAGCCTCAATTAGTTTCTCTGATGCAACAGAATTGCAAGTTTTATGTACTTCCATCAGAAGATCCTTTTCAGTTCTTAACTGGATTCTTGCAGATATGTGATACTATAAGCTTATGCTTTTTCCTTTTGCTGTAAGAGACAGAGCTAGAATATGGTTGGACTCTCAACCTAGAGATAGCCTGAACTCTTGGGATAAGATGGTCACGGCTTTCTTAGACAAATTCTTTCCTCCTCAAAAGCTGAGCAAGCTTAGAGTGGATGTTCAAAAAGTGTCCAAAAAGATACAAGAAACTGACCAAAAAGTGTCCTTCTGACATGCTCTCAGAATGGACCATCTTGGATATATTATATGATGGTCTGTCTGAATCGTCTAAGATGTCATTGGATCATTCTGCAAGTGGATCTATTCACCTTAAGAAAACACCTACAGAAGCTCAGGAACTCATTGAAATGGTTGCAAATAACCAGTTCATGTACACCTCTGAAAGGAATCCTGTGAGTAATGGGACACCTCAGAGGAAGGGAGTTCTTGAAATTGATACTCTGAATGTCATATTGGCTCAGAATAAAATGTTGACTCAGCAAGTCAATATGATTTTTCAGAGTTTGAATGGTTTGCAAAATGCATCCAACAGTACTAAAGAAGCATCTTCTGAAGAAGAAGCTTATGATCCTGAGAACCCTGCAATGGCAGAGGTGAATTACATGGGTGAAGCCTATGGAAACACCTATAATTTCTCATGGAGAAATCATCCAAATTTCTCATGGAAGGATCAATAAAAGCCTCAACAAGGCTTTAACAATAATAATGGTGGAAGAAACAGGTTTAGCAATAGCAAGCCTTTTCCATCATCCTCTCAGCAATAGACAGAGAATTCTGAGCAGAGGCCCTCTAGCTTAGCAAACATAGTCTCTGATCTATCTAAGGCCACTCTAAGTTTCATGAATGAAATAAGGTCCTCCATTAGAAATTTGGAGGCACAAGTGGGCCAGTGATGAGCGGATATTTTATACGCTTTTTGGGGGTAATTTCATGAAGATTTTAGTATGTTTTAGTTAGTTTTTAGTATATTTTTATTAGTTTTTAGGAAAAATTCATATTTCTGGACTTTACTATGAGTTTGTGTATTTTTCTGTGATTTCAGGTATTTTCTAACTGAAATTGAGAAAGCTGAGCAAAAATCTGATTTAGGCTGAAAAAGGACTGCTGATGTTGTTGGATTCTGACCTCCCAGCACTCGGAATGGATTTTTTAGAGCTATAGGAGTCCAATTGGCGCGCTCTCAATTGTATTGGAAAGTAGACATCCAGGGCTTTCCAGCAATATATAATAGTTCATACTTTGCGCAAAGATAGACGATGTAAAATGGCATTTAACGCCAGTTCCATGTTACAGTCTGGCATTCAGCGCCAGAAACAGGTTGCAAGCTAGAGTTCAACGCCAGAAACAGGTTACAACCTGGCGTTCAACTCCAGAAACAGCCCAGGCACGTGAGAAGCTTAAGTCTCAGCCCTAGCACACACCAAGTGGGCCCCAGAAGTGGATTTCTGTACTATCCATCCTAGTTTACTCATTTTCTGTAGACCTAGGTTACTAGTTTAGTATTTAAACAACTTTTAGAGATTTATTTTGTATCTCATGGCATTTTTAGATCTGAATTTTATACTCTTTAATGGCATGAGTCTCTAAACTCCATTGTTGGGGGTGAGGAGCTCTGCAGCGTCTCGATGAATTAATGCAATTATTTCTGTTTTCCATTCAAATACGCTTGTTCCTATCTAAGATGTTCATTCGCGCTTCACTATGAAGAAGGTGATGATCCGTGACACTCATCACCTTCCTCAATCCATGAACGTGTGCCTGACAACCACCTCCGTTCTGCATCAGATTGAATGAGTATCTCTTAGATTTTTTAATCAGAATCTTCGTGGTATAAGTTAGAATTTATGGCGGCATTCATGAGAATCCGGAAAGTCTAAACCTTGTCTGTGGTATTTCGAGTAGGATTCAATGATTGAATGGCTGTGACGAGCTTCAAACTCGCGATTGTTGGGCGTAGTGACAGACGCAAAAGGATCAATGGATCCTATTCCGACATGATCGAGAACCAACAGATGATTAGCCGTGCTGTGACAGAGTATTTGGTCCATTTTCACTGAGAGGATGGGAAGTAGCCATTGACAACGGTGACGCCCTACATATATCTTGCCATGGAAGGAGCCTTGCGAGTGTGAAGAGGAGGACAAGGGAAAAGCTGAAATTCAGAGGACAAAGCATCTCCAAAACTCCAACATATTCTCCATTATTGAGTAAAAATTACTTATTTCAAACACTTTCACTTTTTACAATTAAATTCAAAGAACCTTATTGGCATCCTGACTAAGATTAATAAGATAACCATAGCTTGCTTCATACCAAAAATCTCCGTGGGATCGACCCTTACTCATGTAAGGTATTACTTGGACGACCCAGTGCACTTGCTGGTTAGTTGTGCGGATTGCAAAGGTGTGATTGTAATTTTGTGCACCAAGTTTTTAGCGCCGTTGCCGGGGATTGTTTGAGTTTGGACAACTGACGGTGAATCTTGTTGCTTAGATTAGGAAAAATTTATCTTTTTCACTAGAATTGCATCTGTTATTATCCCTTCTAAAAAAATAAAAATAAATATTTTTTTTCAAAAAAATATTATTTTTTTTATTAATTTTTAGTTTTTTTGTGAGTTTAGTGTCATGTTTTAAGTTTGGTGTCAATTGCATGCCTTTCTTTATCTTTCAATTTTCGAATTGCATGTTCTTTATTTTTTCGTGATCTTCAAATTGTTCTTGTCAAATTTTCTTGTTCGATCTTTGGTTTTTCCTATTTTGTGTATTTTTCGTGTTTTCCTTGTGCAAGTTCAAAATATTAATTTTCAAAAAAAAAATTTATTTTCATTTATTAAAAATACCTCTTTAAAACACGTTACATTTATAGCTCAATTGGCTAGAGCATTGGTTTATGTTCTTGGTAATTGGGTATCTTCTTTTTAAAATCTTTTTCAAAAATAATTTTTCTTTGATTGAATCTTATGTCAAACTTTAAGTTTGGTATTTTCTTGTTAATTTTCTTTAATTTTCGAAAATTTATTTTGGTTTTCTAAAAATTTTAAGTTTGGTATTCTTTCTTTTGTTCATGTTGTTCTTGTGATTCTTCAAGGTGTTCTTGAGTCTTTCTTGTGTTTTGATCTTAAAATTTTTAAGTTTGGTGTTCCTTGTTGTTTTCCCTCCAAAATTTTCGAAAACAAGGAGCATTAGATCTAAAAACTTTTAAGTCTTGTGTCTTTTGTGTGTTTTTCTCTTCCATCATAAAATTCAAAATTCAAAAGAATATATTTTCTAACTATTTTTAAGCCATATTTTCGAAAAAAATTTTATATAAAAATTCAGATTTCAATCTCAAAATTTTCAAATCTTATCCTTTTAAGATTTAAAAAAAAAATATATCTTTTCCAAAAATATCCTAACCACTTTCTCTCTCCTCACTTTTTCGAAAATCTTCATAAAATATTTTTAAATTCTTTTTTATTTTATTTTTATTTTTATTTATTTTTAATTTTATTGTCGTCTTTATTTTATTTTATTTTATTTTATTATTTTGAATTTTTATATATAATAAAATAAATTCACATCATCTCCCTTTCTCCATTATGGACTTAAGTGGAAATGAACAGTCTAAAAGGACTCTGGGGTCATATGCTAACCCCACTACTGCTTCATATGGGAGTAGTATCTGTATACCCTCCATTGTAGTTAGTAGTTTTGAGTTGAACCCTCAACTCATTGTCATGGTGTAGCAAAGTTGCCAGTATTCCAGTCTTCCATAGGAAGAACTTACAGAGTTTCTGGCACAGTTTTTATAAATTGCTGACACAGTACATGATAAGGAAGTAGATCAGGATGTCTACAGATTACTACTGTTTTCATTTGCTGTAAAAGACCAAGCTAAGAGGTGGTTAAATAACCAACCTAAGGACAGCATAAAGACATGGAAACAGCTGTCAGAAAAATTCCTGAGTCACTATTTTCCTCTAAAACGGATGACACAGCTAAGGCTGAGCATCCAAGACTTCAAACAAGGAGATAATGAATCCCTTTATGATGCTTGGGAGAGATACAGAGAGATACTAAGAAAATGCCCCTCTGAAATGTTCTCAGAGTGGGTGCAGTTAGACATCTTTTATTATGGGCTTACAGAGAAAGCTCAAATTTCTCTAGATCACTTAGCTGGTGGATCTATACACATGAGAAAGACAATTGAAGAAGCTCAAGAGCTCATTGATACAGTTGCCAGAAATCAGCATCTGTACCTAAGCAGTGAACCTTCTATCAATGAAGAGGCTAAAATAGTAACTGCTGAACTCAGTCCTACAGAACAAGTTACTGAATTCAATCAGCAAATGGATTTTCTAACAAAACAGCTAGCTGAATTCAAGGAGATAATACAAGAAACAAGAATGGCTAATATGAATATGGAAATAAAGTTGAAGCAAATAGAATAGCAATTATCAAAACAAATAACAGAAGAGTGCCAAGCAGTTTAATTAAGAAGTGGAAAAACATTAAATATCTCACTTCAAGATAACAGGAAGCCAAGAAATGAGCAAACTAACCAAAATCCCTCTGAGGACAGTAAGAGTCCAGAGAGGAATAATTCTGGCGCTCAAACGCCAGAGAATGGGTGGAAAGCCGGCGTTGAACGCCCAAACCATGCTCAGTCCTGACGTTCAACACCAGAAACAAGCACGAAATTGGTGTTGAACGCCCAAAGGAAGCACAGTTCTGGCGTTCAAACGCCAGAAACAGGTAAGGAGTTAGCGTCTAACGCCACTCCAGCTTCCACCCCTGGCATTCAAACGCCAGTGGGAGATCAGACACATACAAGTGCTGATAGCAACCCCTCTAAAAAGGCTTCTCAACCCACATCTGTAAGCAATAAACCTACAGCAACTAAGGTTGAGGAATACAAAGCCAAAATGCCTTATCCTCAGAAACTCCACCAAGCGGAACAGGATAAGCAATTTGCCCGCTTTGCAGACTATCTCAGGACTCTTGAAATAAAGATTCCGTTTGCAGAGGCACTTGAGCAAATACCTTCTTATGCTAAGTTCATGAAAGAGATCTTAAGTCATAAGAAGGATTGGAGGAAAACTGAAAAAGTTTACCTCACTGAGGAATGCAGTGCAGTCATTCTGAAAAGCTTACCTAAGAAGCTTAAAGATCCCGGAAGCTTTATGATACCATGGACATTAGAAGGTACTTGTACCAAGCAAGCTCTATGTGAGCTTGGGACAAGTATCAACCTAATACCTGCATCTACTATCAAAAACCTTGGGTTGACTGATGAAGTCAAACCAACCCGGATATGTCTCCAACTTGCTGATGGCTCCATTAAACACCCATCAGGCATGATTGAAGACATGATTGTCAAGGTTGGGCCATTTGCCTTTCCCACTGACTTTGTGGTGCTGGAAATGGAGGAGCACAAGAGTGCAACTCTCATTCTAGGAAGACCTTTCCTAGCAACTGGCCGAACCCTCATTGATGTCCAGAAAGGGGAAGTGACCTTGAGAGTCAATGAGGAGGAGTTCAAGTTGAATGTTGTTAAAGCCATGCAACATCCAGACACCCCAAATGACTGCATGAGTGTTGATATTATTGACTCTCTGGTAAGAGAGGTCAATATGGCTGAGAGTCTCGCAGAGAGAATAATAGAACCTCTGAAAATCCCTCAGTAAGAGGAGAAACCTCCCAAACCCGAGCTCAAACCATTACCACCATCCCTGAAATATGTATTTTTGGGAGAAGATGATACCTTTCCTGTAATCATAAGCTCTACCTTAGAGCCATAAGAAGAGGAAGCACGAATTCAAGTGCTAAGGACACACAAGACAGCTCTTGGGTGGTCCATCAGTGATCTTAAGGGCATTAACCCAGCCAGATGCATGCACAAGATCCTATTGGAGGATGACGCTAAGCCAATGGTTCAACCACAGAGGCGGCTGAATTCAGCCATGAAGGAGGTGGTGCAGAAGGAGGTCACTAAATTACTAGAGGCTGGGATTATTTATCCCATTTCTGATAGCCCCTAGGTAAGCCCTGTCCAAGTCATCCCTAAGAAGGGTGGCATGACAGTGGTTCATAATGAAAAAAATGAACTGGTTCCTACAAGAACAGTTACAGGGTGGCGTATGTGTATTGATTACAGAAGGCTCAATACACCTACCAGAAAGGATCATTTTTCTTTACCATTCATAGACCAGATGCTAGAAAAACTAGCAGGTCATGAATACTACTGCTTCCTGGATGGATATTCAGGTTATAATCAAATTGCAGTAGATCCCCAGGATCAAGAGAAAACAGCATTCACATGTCCATCCGGAGTATTTGCATGCAGAAGGATGCCATTTGGCCTGTGCAATGCACCTGTAACCTTTCAAAGGTGCATGCTCTCTATTTTCTCTGATATGGTGAAAAAATTTCTGGAAGTCTTCATGGATGACTTTTCAGTATTTGGAGACTCATTCAGCTTCTGTCTTGACCATCTAGCACTTGTTCTAAAGAGGTGCCAAGAGGCTAACCTGGTTTTAAACTGGGAGAAATGTCACTTTATGGTGACTGAAGGAATTGTCCTTGGGCACAAAATTTTGAACAAGGGAATGGAGGTGGATCAAGCTAAGGTAGAGGTAATTGAAAAATTACCACCACCTGCCAATGTTAAGGCAATCAGAAGCTTTCTGGGGCATGCAGGATTCTATAGGAGGTTTATAAAAGATTTTTCAAAAATCACCAAACCTCTGAGTAATCTGCTAGCTGCTGACACGCCATTTATCTTTGACAAAGAATGTCTACAGGTGTTTGAGACTCTGAAAGCTAAGCTGGTCATAGCACCAGTCATCTCTGCACTAGACTGGACATTACCATTTGAACTAATGTGTGATGCTAGTAACCATGCCATTGGTGCAGTGTTGGGACAAAGGCATGACAAACTTTTGCACGTCATTTACTATGCCAGTCGTGTTTTAAATGACAAACAGAAGAACTACACAACCATAGAAAAAGAGTTACTTGCAGTAGTTTACGCCATTGACAAGTTCAGATCTTATTTAGTAGGATCAAAAGTGATTCTGTACACTGACCATGCTGCTCTTAAATATCTACTCACAAAGTAGGATTCAAAACCCAGACTCATCAGATGTGTGTTGCTTCTACAGGAGTTTGATATAGAAATAAGAGACAGAAAAGGGACAGAGAACCAAGTAGCAGATCATCTATCTCGAATAGAACCAGTAGAAGGGGCGTCCCTCCCTTTTACTGAAAACTTTCCGGATGAGCACCACTTTTCCATCCAGGAAGTGCCATGGTTTGCAGACATTGCAAATTACAAGGCAGTGAGATTTATACCTATTCCGAGGGTTACCTGAAACTAGAGGTCGATCTCGGATGAGATCTTCTATGCTGGTCGGAGTGGCTGTGTCCGACTCGTTGGACTTGGTGATGATGCTGATCCTTCGTCCCCGGAGGGTGGGGGGTACCTGCAAGGGAATCCGATGCTTAAGTTAGCAAGGGTATTAAGCAGGTATTGCGTAGAATCAGAGTATGAGTTATACCTGGGTGCTCCAGTGTATTTATAGTGATGGGGCGTGACCTTTTTAGATAAGATAAGTTAGTTATCTTATCTTATCTTACCTTCTAGGTGAGGTCAGCTTATCTTTCATGGGAACCGTCCTTCCCTCTGTAGGTTTGGGCTGCCTTAGGATTTGGGGCGTGTTCCTCTATTTGGGTCCTTTTTTGGGCTTTTCAGATGACTTGGCCGATCTCTTTGAGAAGAGGTTGGGTTGTTCTGACCTGAAGAGGTCGGTCGCTTTGCCTGTAGAACATCCCGGGTCGGCCAGCTCGACCCAGGGTATGAACAGTGCCCCTGCTTGAGCTTGGTCTTCCTTTTTGAGGTCTAGTCTTTAGTTTTAGGACTTCGATCCTTCTTTGGTGAAGTCAAACTCGAGCATTTTGTTAATTTCTTTTTGTAGAGTTCTCCTTTTTTGAATGCAAAACGTTTCGCTTTCTTTTAAAAACGTGCGCTTTTGGATTAGCGTCCTGGCCTTGGGACCGTGCAAGGGTTTTTAATGCCCCATTAATTGGTTTTTGATGCTCCGTTTCTCTTGGCTTTTATTTTGAACTTTACTCTCAAGAAACATTTTCTCTCCTCATCTGTTTTTGCTGTGACTTATCTTTTTCTCCTCTTCTTCTGTTTTCTTTTGAAAACCTACATTCCTTGGTGTTTCTTCTTGCAACGTTTGTTTGGCGATTGTAAGTGCTTTTGACGGCGATCTCTAACCTCCTCGTCTTCAACCCTCTTGCGTATTTTTCTCCTTTCTCAGGTTGGTTTTGCTTTCCCCTCGCCGTTTACTTCTGCTGTGTTGTGTTTTGATTTTGAAGCTTTGATTTTGATTGAGTGCATGTTGGAAAGCTTGAATTTTCGTTGCGCCTGGTTTGTTACTGTGATGCATGCTTTTTCCCTTTTGACCTTATATATGCTTCTGAGTGTACCTTCTTGGTTTGGCTCTTTAGGGCTTTGTGTGCTTCTGCCGATTCCTGAACTGTTGTAGCCTTTTCTTTTGGCAACTCGTTTGATCTTTTTCGCATTTGTTTTTCTTGGAAAGGGTTTCTGTTGAGACATTAGTCTTGTAGATTTTCCTGAATCTTTATTCCCTAATTGCCTCCAAAGGATGCCTCTGGACCTTGGGTTGTGTCCTAGGGTTTTCCTTTTTATCTGCTGCACCGCGTTGGAATGTGCTGTCCGAGTTGTTTTGATTTCGTCTGGGATGTCTTTGCCTTTTTAGTAACCCAATCTTTTTCTTGCTTTGTAGGATTAGTTGGCCATGCCTTCTCGAAAAAACATTGTCAAGGCGTCTTTTGAGGTTCCCGAAGGGATGTCTGATTGGCTGGACTCTCTTGTCTTGCTGTGTGTTTCTTTAGTTGATTCAGAATTTTGTGCGACGATTCGAAAGCATCATCATGTCTGTAGCAGTGTGGATCAGGAGGGCAATTATGAGTTGGTAGCACCCAATTCTGGTGATAGAGTCTGCTTCCCAATCCTGATCCAGGGGGAGCGTCCCTTCTTCTATGCTTATGACTTCTTTTTTAGCCAAATGAACATCACCTTTCCTTTTACTTCTTTTGAAACCGACCTGTTATGGTCTTGTAATGTAGCCCCTACACAGCTCCATCCGAATTCATGGGGCTTCATAAAGATTTTTCAGCTTGTTTGTCAAGAATTTGGTGTTACGCCTTCTCAAACTCTTTTTCTGTATCTTTTTGTGTTGACCAAACCTGGGACTACCAAGAAGAAAGCTTCTTGAATTTCTTTTAGGTCTATCCAGGGACACAAGGTCTATTCCATGTATGACGAATCTTTTCGGGATTTTAAGAACTACTTCTTTAAGGTCTGGGCTGTTGAAGGAGCCCGACCTTTCTTTCTGGATGAAAATAATGAGCCCTGCTTTCCCTTAGAGTGGCAGAGGAATATGGTGGTATCCCGATATACTTGGGAGATATTGAGTGAGGTCGAGCAGTCCTTTGTGAGTGTTTTGGACGATATTTGGGGAGAACCTCCCCATTTGGATACTAAAAAGTCTTTGGGAGATCCGTCCCTTATTCGAACTGCTTTGGGTACTGTCTTGATATATCTTGTTATCTTTGTTTTTCTCCTGTTTTTCTTCCTGGCGTGATAAATTGTTGTTTTTCATTTGGCAGAGATGGCCAAGAATAATGATGCCATGAAGGCCTTCAAGAAGGCGAGGAAAGCTACTGCGGCTCAAAACATCTCGGCCCGGGCTGATGGGGAAGGAGCTTCCCAAGCTCCTTTAAAGCCATCCGTGCCGAGCTCTCCTGGCCCGAGGAGAATGATCCCTACACCTTGGGTCCGTTTAGTGGATCCCCCTCAGTCTTCTATCGCTGCTGTGATTTCTTCTTCGGCCGCCCCTCCTCCAAAAAGACCTCGAACTATTGAACCTTTTAATCTAGATGCCCCAGATTTTGATCCTATTGGTTTTGTGGACCAGCAGATCGCACCTTATGGTGCTCTTTCAATGGATGATGTATATCTCCTTCATCACTTGGGTTTTATAACTCAAAGCAGTGTCAAGGTGGCCCATATGGGAGCTGCTTTGTATCGCACTGCCCAAAATCTACCTCTGCATGCTACCAAAGCTTTTATGGAGGAAGCTAAGCGAGAATTTGATCGGATGAAGGGTCTCAAGGAGGAGTTTGAAGCGGAGGTGACTCAACTAAAAAAGGAGCTGGAAGGGGAGAAGGCCAGCTCTCTTGCCCTGGCAGTCTCTGTGTGATTGGCTGAGGATGTGGCTTTGAAGCACAAAGAAAGCCATGTCGCATCCTACCGAGAAATGATGCATCTTTGGGATGAGCTAGAGTCGGTTCGGGTTAATTATTCCGAGCTCCAGGGTCATCTTGTTGGCAGCGTAACCCCTGCCTATGAGAACCTGAAGGAACAAGTTCGGGTTATTTCCCCGGAGGCTGACCTTGCCTTGTTTAGCTTGGATAATGTTGTGAAGGATGGTAAAATCGTTCCCGAGGACCTGATGATGATGATGTTGAGCCTCCTCCTATTCCTTCTACCAAAGTCTCCGTTGTGCCGCCCTCTTCCTCTCAGGCTGTTGAAGTCGTTCAACCTGAGTCCGATCCTGATGTTCAGATCCTGAACCAGGATAATGGGACGGTAGATGCAGTGCCTCTTCAGACTCGTCCTCCTTCACTCTGGGATGCTGCTACTGGGAAACCTTTGGACTCTCTTTGATTATTTCTGATGAATTTGTGTATAGCCCGGCCTGTGGGCTTTGAACTCTTTTGTTTTGTAAATGGTGTTTTGTTGACTGTTGATACTTCTGTTGCTTGTTTAGCAACTTTGCTTTGAAAAACAAAGTGACTTTCAAGCTTCTTGGGCTGATTTTGGCGGCCTCTGAAGCTTGCTGTTATCATAACTTAGTAGTTTTTGTATCCTGTCTTCTTTGCACTCGTCTTGGCACCTTCGTAGGTTTTTATCTGTTATGATTAACTTGATTCTTTGGCCTGACGCTGCTCTCATCAATCTTAAACTATTGTTTATCGTAATACTGAGATTGCCAATTTTTCAATTTGGTTTTTGTTTGTTTGTAGCCCTTCCTTTTTGGACCTTACTTAAGGTCTCTTCCAAGGGTAGCTTTATCGTGTCGGTTCCTGTCAATTTACTCGGTACTCCTCTTTCTTGGACTTTGTTCAGGGCTCTTTCAGGGATTACCTTTGTAGCTTTGTATCTTGGACCGACTTCGTCATGTCAGGCTTTGTCGAGTCACTTGATAATCCTCTTTCTTGGACCTTGTGCAGGTCTCTTTCAAGGATTTATCTTTTGTAGCTTTATCTTTCCAGGCCGACTTTGTCACGTCGGACCCCGTCGAGTTACTTGATAATCCTCTTGGACCCTGTTGAGTTACTTGATAATCATCTTTCTTGGACTTTGTTCAAGTCTCTTTCAGGGATTTATCTTTTATAACTTTATCTTTCTGGGCCGACTTTGTAACGTCGGGCCCTGTCGAGTTACTTGATAATTCTCTTTTTTGGACTTTGTTCAAGTCTCTTTCAGGGATTTATCTTTTGTAACTTTATCTTTCCGGGCCGACTTTGTCACGTCGGGCCCTGTCGAGTTACTTGATAATCCTTGGTGCACGAAATTGTAATGCCAATATCAAAATCAAGATTTCTTATAACTTTGCACAATTAACCAGCAAGTGCACTGGGTCGTCCAAGTAATACCTTACGTGAGTAAGGGTCGAATCCCACGGAGATTGTTGGTTTGAAGCAAGCTATGTTTATTTTATTATTCTTAATCAGGATATCAATTATAATTATCAGTTTGAATTATTAGAAAAAATAAAAGAGCGTGAAATAATTACTTGTTGTGCAGTAATGGAGAATATGTTGGGATTTTGGAGATGCTTTGTCTTCTGAATTCCTGTAATGTAATATTCAACTCAATGCAAAAGTGCAAAGTTCCTTCCATGGCAAGCTCTATGTAGGGTGTTACCGTTGTCAATGGCTACTTCCCATCCTCTCAGTGAAAATGGTCCAAATGCTCTGTCACAGCATGGCTAATCAACTGTTGGTTCTCGATCATGTTGGAATAGAATCCATTGATTCTTTTGCGTTTGTCATCACGCTCAACACTCGCGAGTTTGAAGCTTGTCACAGTCATCCAATCCCAGAATCCTACTCGGATACCACAGACAAGGTTTAGACTTTCCGAATTCTCATGAATGCCGCCATCAATTCTAGCTTATACCACGAAGATTCTGGTTAAGGAATCTAAGAGATACTCATTCAATCTGATGTAGAACGGAGGTGGTTGTCAGACACACGTTCATGGATTGAGGAAGGTGATGAGTGTCACGGATCATCACCTTCTCCATAGTTAAGCGCGAATGAACATCTTAGATAGGAACACGCATGTTTGAATGGAAAAACATAAATAATTGCATTAATTCATCGAGACGCTGCAGAGCTCCTCACCTCCAACAATGGGGTTTAGAGACTCATGCTGCCGAAAGGTACAAGTTTCAGATCTAAAAATGTCATGAGGTACAAAATAAATCTCTAAAAGTTGTTTAAATACTAAACTAGTAACCTAGGTTTATAGAGAATGAGTAAACTAAGATGGATAGTGCAGAAATCCACTTCTGGAGCCCACTTGGTGTGTGCTGGGGCTGAGACTTAAGCTTCTCACGTGCCTAGGTTGTTTCTGGAGTTGAACGCCAAGTTGTAACGTGTTTCTGGCGTTCAACTCTGGTTCATGACGTGTTTCTGGCGCTGGACGCCAGACTGCAACATGGAACTGGCGTTAAACGCCAGTTTACGTCGTCTATCTTCGCGTAAAATATGGACTATTATATATTGCTGGAAAGCCCTGGATGTCTACTTTCCAACCCAATTGAGAGCGCGCCAATTGGACTTCTGTAGCTCCAAAAAATCCATTCTGGGTGCAGGGAGGTCAGAATCCAACAATATTAACAGTCCTTTTTCAGCCTAAATCAGATTTTTGCTCAGCTCCCTCAATTTCAGCCAGAAAATACCTGAAATCACAGAAAAACACACAAACTCATAGTAAAGTCTAGAAATATGATTTTTGCTTAAAAACTAATAAAATTCTATTAAAAACTAATAAAAATATGCTAAAATCTATATAAAATTACCCCCAAAAAGCGTATAAAATATCCGCTCATCACAACACCAAACTTAAACTGTTGCTTGTCCTCAAGAAACTAGATAAATAAAAGAGGATAAAAAGAAATCAAGAAGCAATAATATCTCAGAGTTTTAAGTGAAGCTCATATTCTAATTAGATGAGCGGGGCTAGTAGCTTTTTGCTTCCAAACAATTTTGGCATCTCACTTTATCCTTTGAAATTCAGAATGATTGTCATCCATAGGAACTCAGAGTTCAGATATTATTATTGATTCTCTTAGTTTAATATGTTGATTCTTGAACACGGCTACTTTATGAGTCTTGACCGTGGCCCTAAGCACTTTGTTTTCCAGTATTACCACCGGATACATAAATTTCACAGACACATAACTGGGTTAACCTTTTCAGACTGTGACTTAGTGATGAGCGGATAATTTATACGCTTTTTGGCATTATTTTTAGTATGTTTTTAGTATATTTTAGTTAGTTTTTATTACATTTTTATTAGTTTTTAGTTAAAATTCACTTTTCTGGGCTTTACTATGAGTTTGTGTGTTTTTCTGTGATTTCAGGTATTTTCTGGCTGAAATTGAGGGACCTGAGCGAAAATCTGATTCAGAGGCTGAAAAGGACTGCAGATGCTGTTGGATTCTGACCTTTCTGCACTCGAAGTGGATTTTCTAGAGCTACAGAAGCCCAATTGGCGTGCTCTCCATTGCGTTGAAAAGTAGACATCCTGGGCTTTCCAGTAATGTATAATAGTCCATACTTTGCCTGAGATTTGATGGCCCAAACTGGCGTTGCAAATCAGCTTCAGAATTCCCGGCGTTTAACTCCAGAAAAAGTCTCTACACATGAAAGTTTCAATGCTCAGCCCAAGCACACACCAAGTGGACCCCGGAAGAGGATTTTTACGTCATTTACTCATTTCTATATACCCTAGGTTACTAGTTCACTATTAATAGGATCTTTTGATATTGTATCTGTACCTCATGACACTTTACACGTTTCTTTTTGTATTTTCTACGGCATGAGTCTCTAAACCCCATGGTTGGGGGTGAGGAGTTCTGCTGTGTCTTGATGGATTAATGCAATTACTACTATTTTTTACTCAATCACGCTTGTTTCTATTCTAAGATATCACTTGCTCCTAAACTTGATGAATGTGATGATCCGTGACACTCATCATCATTCTCACCTATGAACGTGTGCCTGACAACCACCTCTGTTCTACCTTAGAATGAGTAGATATCTCTTGGATTCTTTAATCAGAATCTTCATGGTATAAGCTAGAATTGATGGCGGCATTCAAGAGAATCCGGAAGGTCTAAACCTTGTCTGTGGTATTCTGAGTAGATTCAATGATTGAATGACTGTGATGAGCTTCAAACTCCTGAGGGCTGGTCGTTAGTGACAGACGCAAAAGAATCACTGGATTCTATTCCAACCTGATTGAGAACCGACAGATGATTAGCCGTGCTGTGACAGAGCACGTTGAACATTTTCACTGAGAGGATGGGAGGTAGCCATTGACAACGGTGAAACCCTACATACAGCTTGCCATGGAAGGAGCCTTGCGTGCTTGAAGTAGAAGACAGTAGGAAAGCAGAGATTCAAAAGATAGAGCATCTCCAAAACCTCAACCTGTTCTCCATTACTGCAAAACAAGTATTTATTTCATGTTCTTCTACTTTTCACAATTAAACCTGAGAATTATTGATATCCTGACTAAGAATTACAAGATAACCATAGCTTGCTTCAAGCCGACAATCTCCGTGGGATTGACCCTTACTCACGTAAGGTATTACTTGGACGACCCAGTGCACTTGCTGGTTAGTTGTGCGGGATTGCAAAGTTGTGATTGCAATTTCGTGCACCAAGTTTTTGGCGCCGTTGCCGGGGATTGTTCGAGTTTGAACAACTGACGGTTTATCTTGTTGCTTAGATTAGGACTATTTTATTTTTGTTGGTTTAGAGTCTTTTATTTGAGTTTAGTTTCATATTTTAAGTTTGGTGTCAATTGCATGCCTTTGTTTTCTTTTAATTTTTTTGAATTTGCATGTTCTTAATCCTTTCTTGATTTTTAAAAATTCTAAGTTTGGTGTCTTCTTTGTGTTTTCCTTTAATATTTTCGAAAATTGGTGTTTGATTTTCTAAAAATTTTAAGTTTGGTGTCATTCTGTTGTTTTTCTCTTTCCCATTTCAAAAAAAAAAATCAAATCTTTTTCAAAATAATTTTCAATCATATCTTTTCAATTTGCTTTGATCTTATTTTCTTTTAGTTTTTGAAATTTGATTTTATTTTCCATTTGTTTTATTTTATTCTTTTCGGTCAAATAAAAAAAATAAATTTTTACTTTACTTGTGAATCATTATCATATTCCCTTTCTCCATCATGGACCTAAGTGGAATTGAGCAGTCCAGAAGGACTCTGGGGTCATATGCTAACCCCATTACAGCTGCATATGGGAGTAGCATCTGTATACCTCCCATCAAAGCAAGCAGCTTTGAGCTAAATCCTCAACTCATTATCATGGTGCAGCAAAATTGCCAGTATTCTGGTCTTCCACAGGAAGAACCTACTGAGTTTCTGGAATAATTCTTACAAATTGCTGACACAGTACGTGATAAAGAGGTGGATTAGGATGTCTACAGACTATTACTGTTTCCATTTGCTGTAAAAGATCAAGCTAAGAGGTGGTTGAATAACCAACCTACAGCAAGCATAAAGACATGGAATTTTCAGAGTGGGTACAGTTAGACATCTTCTTCTATGGGCTTACAGAAAAAGCTCAGATGTCTCTAGACCACTCAGCTGGTGGATCTATTCATATGAGGATGACGATTGAAGAGGCTCAAGAACTCATAGATACTGTTGCTAGAAATCAACATTTGTACTCTAGCAGTGAGCCCTCTACAAAAGAAGAAGCTATGGCAGTAGCTATTGATCTTAATCCTCAAGAACAGATTGTTGAGCTTAATCAGCAATTACTCCTGATGACAAAATAGTTGGCAGAGTTTAAAGAGATGCTCCAAGAAACTAAAATT
Source organism: Arachis duranensis (assembly GCF_000817695.3). Lineage (NCBI taxonomy): Eukaryota > Viridiplantae > Streptophyta > Magnoliopsida > Fabales > Fabaceae > Arachis > Arachis duranensis. Next base: position 22,240,375 of record NC_029775.3, read on the forward strand.
GCCAACAAGAACATATAATCACAGTTGAATCAGACAAAACAGCAGTTATCTAAACAGATAACAGAAGAATGCCAAGCAGTTCAACTGAGGAGTGGGAAGACATTGAATAACACTGTTCAAAGTAGAAAAAAGCCAAGAAAGGAACAATTGACAGAGGATAACCAAACCACTGCACAAAATCCCTCTGAGGACAGTAAGAGCCCAAAGAGGAATACTCCTGGCGTTCAAACGCCAGAAAAGGGGGAAAAGCTGGCGTTAAACGCCCATTCCTTGCCCAGTTCTAGCGTTCAAACGCCAGAAAAGGGGGAAAAGTTGGCGTTAAACGCCCATTCCTCACCCAATCCTGGCATTCAAACGCCAATGGGGAATCAGACACCTGAGAGTGCTGATAGTAACCCCTCTAAAAAGGCTTCTCCAACCACCTCTGTAAGGAATAAACCTGCAGCAACTAAGGTTGAAGAATATAATGCCAAGATGCCTTATCCTCAGAAACTCCGCCAAGCGGAACATGATAAGCAATTTGCTCGCTTTGCAGACTATCTAAGGACTCTTGAAATAAAGATTCCGTTTGCAGAGGCACTTGAGCAAA
>NC_029775.3:22241079-22246568 GCF_000817695.3 Arachis duranensis
ACGTGCTTGCACCAAGACAGCCCTGTGTGACCTTGGAGCAAGTATCAATCTAATACCTGCATCCACTATCAGAAAGCTTAGGTTGACTGAAGAAGTCAAACCAACCCGGATATGTCTCCAACTTGCTGATGGCTCCATTAAATATCCATCAGGCATAATTGAGGACATGATTGTCAAGGTTGGGCCATTCGCTTTTCCAACTGACTTTGTAGTGCTAGAAATAGAGGAGCACAAGAGTGCAACTCTCATTCTAGGAAGACCTTTCCTAGCAACTGGACGAACTCTCATTGATGTACAAAAAGGGGAAGTAACCCTGAGAGTCAATGAGGATGAGTTCAAGTTGAATGCTGTAAAAGCTATGCAGCATCCAGACACACCAAATGACTGCATAAGCGCTGACATTATTGACTCTTTGGTGGAAGAGATCAATATGACTGAAAGTCTAAAATCAGAGCTAGAGGACATCTTCAAGGATGTTCAGCCTGATCAGGAGGAACCAGAGAAAACAAAAGAATTTTTGAAAATTCCTCAGGAAGAGGATAAGCCTCCCAAACCTGAGCTCAAACCACTACCACCATCCCTGAAGTATGCATTTTTGGGAGAGGGTGACACTTTTCCAGTGATCATAAGCTCTACTTTAAATCCACAGGAAGAGGAAGCACTGATTTAAGTGCTAAGGACACACAAGACAGCTCTTGGGTAGTCCATAAGTGATCTTAAGGGCATTAGCCCAGCGAGATACATGCACAAGATCCTATTGGAGGATAATGCCAAACCAGTGGTTCAACCACAAAGGCGGCTAAATCCAGCCATAAAGGAGGTGGTGCAGAAAGAGGTCACTAAATTACTAGAGGCTGGGATTATTTATCCCACTTCTGATAGCCCCTGGGTGAGCTCTGTCCAAGTTGTCCCCAAGAAGGGAGGCATGACAGTGGTTCATAATGAAAAGAATGAACTGGTTCCTACAAGAACAGTTACAGGGTAACGTATGTGTATTGACTACAGAAGGCTCAATACAGCCACCAGAAAGGATCATTTTCCTTTACCATTCATAGACCAAATGCTAGAAAGACTAGCTGGTCATGACTATTACTGCTTTTTGGATGGCTATTCAGGTTACAACCAAATTGCAGTAGATCCTCAAGACCAAGAGAAAACAACATTCACTTGCCCTTCTGGCGTGTTTGCCTACAGAAGAATGCCTTTTGGTCTGTGTAATGCACCTGCAACTTTTAAGAGATGCATGCTATCCATCTTCTCAGATATAGTGGAGAAGTTCCTGGAAGTCTTCATGGATGACTTCTTAGTATATGGAGACTCATTCAGCTCCTGTCTTAACCATCTAGCACTTGTCCTGAAAAGGTGCCAAGAGACTAACTTGGTCTTAAACTGGGAGAAATGTCACTTTATGGTGACTGAAGGAATTGTCCTTGGGCACAAAATTTCAAGCAAGGGAATAGAGGTGGATAAAGCATAGGTAGAAGTAATTGAAAAATTACCACCACCTGCCAATGTTAAGGCAATCAAAAGCTTTCTGGGGCATGCAGGATTCTACAGAAGGTTTATAAAGGATTTTTCAAAAATTGCAAAACCTATGAGCAACCTGCTAGCTGCTGACACACCATTTGTGTTTGACACTCAGTGTCTGTAGGCGTTTGAGACCCTGAAAGCCAAGCTGGTCACAGCACCAGTCATCTCTGCACCAGACTAGACATTGCCATTCGAACTAATGTGTGATGCTAGTGACCATGCCATTGGTGCAGTGTTGGGACAGAGGTATAACAAGCTTCTACACGTCATTTATTATGCTAGCCGTGTTTTAAATGACGCACAGAAGAATTACACAACCACAGAAAAAGAGTTACTTACAGTGGCCTATGCCATTGACAAGTTTAGATCCTATTTAGTAGGGTTAAAAGTGATTGTGTACACTGACCATGCTGCTCTTAAATACTTACTCACAAATCAGGTTTCAAAACTCAGGCTCATAAGGTGGGTGTTGCTTCTGCAAGAGTTTGATATAGAAATAAGAGACAGAAAAGGGACAAAGAACCAAGTAGCTGATCATCTGTCCCGAATAGAACCAGTAGCTGGGGTGTCCCTCCCTTCTACTGAGATCTCTGAGACTTTCCCAGATGAGTAACTCTTTGCCATTCAGGAAGCTCCATGGTTTGCAGATTTTGCAAATTATAAAGCTGTGAGGTTCATACTCCAGGAGTACAGCAGGGTGCAAAGAAAGAAATTAATTTCAGATGCCAAGTACTACCTATGGGATGAACCATATCTCTTTAAGAGATGTGCAGACGGAATGATCCGCAGATGTGTACCCAGAGAGGAAGCACAAAGGATCCTGTGGCATTGCCATGGATCACAGTATGGGGACATTTCGGAAGTGAGCGAACAACCACTAAGGTCCTCCAATGTGGCTTCTACTGGCCTACTCTCTATAGAGATGCCCGAGAGTTTGTGCGTAACTGTGACAGTTGCCAAAGAGCTAGTAACTTGCCTCATGGATACGTCATGCCTCAACAAGGGATCTTAGAGATTGAATTGTTTGATGTATGGGGTATTGACTTCATGGGTCCGTTCCCACCATCATACTCAAACACTTACATTCTGGTGGCAGTGGACTATGTATCTAAATGGGTAGAAGCAATTGCTACACCCACTAATGATACTAAGACCGTGCTGAAATTCCTCCAGAAATACATCTTCAGCAGATTTGGTGTTCCCAGAGTCCTAATCAGTGATGGAGGCACTTATTTCTGCAATAAACAGCTATACTCTGCTATGGTCCGATATGGAATTAGCCACAAAGTAGCAACTCCGTATCATCCACAGACAAATGGGCAAGCTGAAGTCTCTAACAGAGAGCTAAAAAGAATCCTAGAATGGACTGTAATCGCCCGTAGAAAGGATTGGGCAAAGAGCTTGGATGATGCTCTGTGGGCGTACAGAACAGCATTCAAGACTCCTATAGGAACCTCTCCATACCAACTTGTGTATGGAAAGGCCTGTCATCTGCCCGTGGAACTGGAACATAAAGCCTACTGGGCGATCAGATTCCTAAACCTGGATGCTAAGTTAGCTGGTGAAAAAAGATTACTCCAGTTAAATGAGCTAGATGAATTTAGACTCAATGCCTTTGAAAATGCAAAAAGTTATAAGGAAAAGGCAAAGAAGTGGCATGACAAGAAGTTGTCATCCAGAGTCTTTGAGCCAGGACAAAAAGTTCTGCTCTTCAACTCTAGGCTCAGACTATTCCCAGGAAAACTTAAATCCCGGTGGAGGGGTCCGTATGTGATTACAGGAGTGTCACCATATGGATATGTTGAGCTTCAGGATATTGATTCTGACAAAAAGTTCATTGTTAATGGACAGAGGATCAAACATTATCTTGAAAGCAATTTTGAGCAAGAATGCTCAAAACTGAGGCTTGAATGAATCTCAGTAAAGGTCTAACTAAAGACAGTACGGAAGCGCTTGCTGGGAGGTAACCCAGTCATTAGCAGGTTATCTGTTTTGTTTAATAAAAGTTTGATACATATTCTCAAAGGGGTGATCATCAAAATTGAAGGAATTCACAGAGTTACAGAAGGATTCAGTGCAAAAAGCAGAGAAAAGGAGCTTGCTGGCAAAAAAACACCAGTAAGGGGTACTCTGGACGTTAAACGCCAGAATGGGCACCATTCTGGGCGTTTAACGCCAGTAAAGGTTCCATTTTGGGCGTTAAACGCCAAAATGGGCACCATTCTGGGCATTTAACGCCAGGTGTGCAGCATCCTGGGCGTTTAGCAAAACGCCCAGTGATGAAGGGGTTTCTGGCGTTTAACACCAGCCAGGGGCTGGTACCCTGGCTGGGCGTTAAACGCCCAAATTGGCCAACATTTGGGCGTTAAACGCCAGAATGGATACCATTCTGGGCGTTTAACGCCAGATAGGTGGGGGATAGAGATTTTGCTTTCCACTTCAAATTTTTTCAAACTTTCCTGTTTTGATCCATAATTTTCTACATAAACACATTTCAAACTTTCATCATTCACCTTCAAATTTTCAAAAATTAAAATCATTCTTCAAATCTCTTTCAAATCCTTTCCAAATCTTCTTCAAAAACTCAAATATCTCTCAAATTCTTTTCATATATTCTCAAATCTCCTTCAAAATTTTCGAAATCTCTCCCCCTCCATTATAAATACACGTTTGGCCATTCCCCTTTCCCCACCATTCGAATTTGCTCTCCTCCTCTCTCTCCTCTTTCCTTTCTTTTTTTGCTTGAGGACAAGCAAACCACTAAGTTTGGTGTGTTTTTCCGTGATCACTAAGCTAAGGCTCATCAAGATCATGGCTCCCAAAGGAAAATAAACCAATTCAAGAGGCAAGAAAGAGAATGCTCCAAAGGACCTTTGGAGTCAAGAGAGGTTCTTAACCAAAGAACATGTAGACCATTACCACAAAATAATGGGTCTAAGGTCAGTGATCCCGGAAGTTAAATTTGATCTAAAAGAAGATGAATACCTGGAGATCCAAGAGCAAATTCGAAACAGAGGATGGGAAGTTCTAACCAACCCTGAGACAAAGGTTGGAAGAAACATGGTTCAGGAATTCTACTCAAATATGTGGCTGACAGATAAGTAGAGAATGACTGGAACCGCTTTTCATACCTATAGAACCATGGTCAGAGGGAGAATTATTTACTTCCATCTGGACAAAATAAGAGAGATCTTCAAATTGCCTCAACTACAAGATGATCCTGAATCCTTTAATAGGAGAATGGTGAGAGTAGATAAGGGGTTGGATCAAGTTCTAGAGGACATATGCCTCCCTGGAACCAAGTGGATGACCAATTCAAAAGGTGTCCCAAACCAACTCAAGAGGGGAGATCTGAAACCAGTTGCAAGAGGCTGGTTGGATTTCATAGGGCGTTTTATCTTGCCCACTAGTAACCGTTCTGAAGTTACTATCAAGAGAGCAGTGATGATTCATTGCATTATGCTGGGAAAAGAAGTGGAGATTCATCATCTGATTGCTTGTGAGATTTACACAATTGCAAACAAGAACTCCACTGAAGCCAAACTGGCTTACCCAAGCTTAATCTCTTGCTATGTAAAGATGCTGGGGTGAGGATGGGAGTAGATAAATTCATCCCAATTGAGCACCCAATCACCAAGAGGTCAATGGAAGGAGAAATGCAAGATAACTCTATCAAAAGGAGGGCGCAGGTGTTCCTCCCTGAACTTCCTGAAATTGACTACTGGACTCGTCTAGAAGCATCTGTTGCCAAGCTGCAAGAAGCTATGGAACAAATTAAGAAAGAACAGCAGAATCAAAACCGCATGCTCTGCAAATTGCTGAAGGAACAAGAGAAGCAGGGGCGTGAGCTACAAGAGCTGAAGCGCCAAAAGCTCTCCCTTGAAGGGTCAAATACCCCACAAGTTGAGGGAGCATCCACTTCTCAAGATCAAGGTTGTTGAGTCCTAACTCTGTGATAA
>NC_029775.3:22246622-22247909 GCF_000817695.3 Arachis duranensis
TATTTTTGAGTCTTGTTCTTAATTCATGATTAATAAAATTTAAGTTTCATGTCTTAAAGCTAGAAATGTCCTATTAATCCATCACCTTTCTTAAATGAAAAATGCGTTAATCACAAAAGAACAAGAAGTACAGGATTTCGAATTCATCTCTGAAACTAGTTGAATTAGTTTGATGTGGTGACAATAATTTTTGTTTTCTGAATGAATGCTTGAACAGTGCATATGTCTTTTGAATTTGTTGATTAAAGAATGTTAAACTTGTTGACTCTTGAAAGAATGATGGAAAAGGAGAAATGTTATTGAGGATCTGAAAAATCATCAAATTGATTCTTGAAGCAAGAAAAAGCAGTAAAAAAATATTTTAAAGTGATCCAAGGAAAAAAGAGTGTGTTTAAGAACCCTGGACACCTCTGATTGGGGACTAGCAAAGCTGAGTCACAATCTAAAAAGGTTCACCCAGTCATGTGTCTGTGGCATGAATGTATCCGGTGGTAATACTGGAAGACAGAGTGCTTTGGGCCACAGCCAAGACTCATAAAGTAGCTATGTTCAAGAATCATCATACTTAACTAGGAGAATCAATAACACTATCTGAGTTCTGAGTTCCTATAGATGCCAATCATTCTAAACTTCAAAGGATAAAGTGAGATGCCAAAACTGTTCAGAAGCAAAAAGCTACTAGTCCCGCTCATCTAATTGGAGCTAAGTTTCTTTGATATTTTGGAGTCTATAGTATATTCTCTTCTTTTTATTCTATTTTGATTTTTAGTTGTTTGGGGACAAGCAACAATTTAAGTTTGGTGTTGTGATGAGCGGATATATTCGGGCAATTAAAGACATGTATGATGGGGTCACAACTAGTGTGAAGACTCAAGGTGGTGTGACAGAGGAATTTTCTATTGGTATAGAATTACACCAGGGATCATCCTTAAGTCCATACCTTTTCACATTAGTCTTGGAAGTACTCACAGAGCACATCCAAGAGCCTGTGCCATGGTGCATGCTTTTTGCCGATGATATCGTCCTTATGGGAGAGTCAAGGAAAGACCTAAATAAGAAGTTGGAGTTATGGAGAGAAGCTCTAGAAGTGTATGGTCTGCGCATAAGCCGTAACAAGACGGAATATATGGAATGTAAGTTCAGTCTGAGAAGGGAAAACTCCAATATAGAGGTGAAGATTGGAGAAAACATCCTACGAAAAGTTAAAAGTTTTAAGTATCTTGGGTGCATCATACAGGATAATGGAGAGATTGAACATGATGTAAATCATAGGATCCAAGCAGGTTG
>NC_029775.3:22248026-22248554 GCF_000817695.3 Arachis duranensis
CGCTATAAGACCGGCTATGCTTTATGGTACGGAGTGTTGGGCGGCTAAAGGGGAGCACGAACATAAGCTAAGTGTGGTAGAGATGAAGATGTTGAGATTGATGAGTGGTCATACGCGATTGGATAAAATAAGGAATGAAGATATAAGGGAGAGAGTTGGAGTAGCACCCATTGTGGAAAAGATGGTTGAATCGCGTCTCAGGTGGTTTGGACATGTGGGAAGAAGACCGATAGAACATCCAGTCAGGAGGGTGGATGAGATGGAAGATGGACAAAGAGCGAAAGGCAGAGGAAGACCTAAGAAGACCATCCGTGAAGTGGTCAAACGAGATCTACATGTAAACGGTCTCTCTGTAGACATGATACATGGCAGAGCACAATGGCGTCGTTTGATTCATGTAGCCGACCCCACTTAGTGGGACAAGGCTTTGTTGTTGTTGTTGTTGTTGTGATGAGCGGATAATTTATACGCTTTTTGGCATTATTTTTAGTATGTTTTTAGTATATTTTAGTTAGTTTTTATTACATT
>NC_029775.3:22248701-22256668 GCF_000817695.3 Arachis duranensis
GGAGGGACCTGAGCAAAAATCTGATTCAGAGGCTGAAAAGGACTGCAGATGCTGTTGGATTCTGACCTCCCTGCACTCGAAGTGAATTTTCTGGAGCTACAGAAGCCCAATTGGCACGCTCTCAATTGCGTTGGAAAGTAGACATCCTGGGCTTTCCAGAAATGTATGATAGTTCATACTTTGCCCGAGATTTGATGGCCTAAACCGGCGTTACAAATCAGCTTTAGAATTCCCGGCGTTTAACGCCGGAACTGGCACAAAAATTGGAGTTAAACGCCCAAACTGGCATAAAAGCTGGCGTTTAACTCCAGAAAAAGTCTCTACACATGAAAGCTTCAATGCTCAGCCCAAGCACACACCAAGTGGACCCCGAAAGAGGATTTTTACGTCATTTACTCATTTATGTATACCCTAGGTTACTAGTTCACTATTAATAGGATCTTTTGATATTGTATCTGTACCTCATGACACTTTACACGTTTCTTTTTGTATTTTATACGGCATGAGTCTCTAAACCCCATGGTTGGGGGTGAGGAGCTCTGCTGTGTCTTGATGGATTAATGCAATTACTACTGTTTTTTATTCAATCACGCTTGTTTCTATTCTAAGATATCACTTGCTCCTAAACTTGATGAATGTGATGATCCGTGACACTCATCATCATTTTCACCTATGAATGTGTGCCTGATAACCACCTCCGTTCTACCTTAGAATGAGTAGATATCTCTTGGATTCTTTAATCAGAATCTTCGTGGTATAAGCTAGAATTGATGGCGGCATTCAAGAGAATCCAGATGATCTAAACCTTGTCTGTGGTATTCTGAGTAGGATTCAAGGATTGAATGACTGTGACGAGCTTCAAACTCCTGAGGGCTGGGCGTTAGTGACAGACGCAAAAGAATCACTGGATTCTATTCCAACCTGATTGAGAACCGACAGATGATTAGCCGTGCTGTGACAGAGCGCGTTGAACATTTTCACTGAGAGGATGGGAGGTTGCCATTGACAACGGTGAAACCCTACATACAGCTTGCCATGGAAGGAGCCTTGCGTGCTTGACAAAGAAGACAGTAGAAAAGCAGAGATTCAGAAGATAGAGCATCTCCAAAACCTCAACCTGTTCTCCATTACTGCAAAACAATTATTTATTTCATGTTCTTCTACTTTTCACAATTAAACCTGAGAATTATTGATATCCTGACTAAGAATTACAAGATAACCATAGCTTGCTTCAAGCCGACAATCTCCGTGGGATCGACCCTTACTCACATAAGGTATTACTTGGACGACCCAGTGCACTTGCTGGTTAGTTGTGCGGGATTGCAAAGGTGTGATTGCAATTTCGTGCACCACTTAGCTTTGCTCAAGTCCCCAATTAGAGGTGTCTAGAGTTCTTAAGCACACTCTTTTGCTTTGGATCACGACTTTAACCACTCAGTCTCAAGCTTTTCACTTGGACCTGCATGCCATAAGCACATGGTTAGGGACAGCTTGATTTAGCCGCTTAGGCCTGGATTTATTTCCTTGGGCCCTCCTATCCATTGATGCTCAAAGCCTTGGATCCTTTTCACCATTGCCTTTTGGTTTAAAGGGCTATTGGCTTTTTCTACCTCTTTTGCTTTTTTTTTTTCGCAAATTACTGATTTTTCATTTTTTTTGCAAGCTTGTTTTTCACTGCTTTTTCTTGCTTCAAGAATCAATTTCATGATTTTTCATATCATCAATAACATTTCTCTTGTTCATCATTCTTTCAGGAGCCAACAATTTTAACATTCATAAAATTCAATATAAAAAATATGCACTGTTCAGGCATTCAAACAGTTATCACAGAGTTAAGGCAAAGATTAGGACTCAACAACCTTTATTTTGGGAAGTGGGTGTTCCTCTAGTCTGTGGGATGCTTGATCCTTCAAGTCACATCCTTGCTCTTCCTGTTCCCTTAGGTGCCATGATCTTGATGAGTTTTAGCTCAGTGATCATGGCAAATCACACCAAACTTAGAGGTTCGCTTGTCCTCAAGCAAAAGAAAGGATAGGAGAGGAATAGAGGGAGAGGCAATTTCGAAATTCAAAAGATATGATGAGTTGAAAAAGATTTGAAAAAGAGTTGGATTGGAAAAAGATTTGTGTTTATGGATTAAGATACATTTGATATTTTTGAAAAAGGGATTTTAGAAATTAGGATAAATTTTGTTTGGAATTGAAGGATGAGAGTTTGTAACATGTTTATGCAAGAAATCATGAATTGAAACGAAAAAAAATTAAAAAAATTGTGAAGTAAAAACGAATTTACCTCATCCCTACCATCCTGGCGTTAAACGCCCAAACGCTGCATGTTTTGGGCGTTTAACGCCCATGTGCAGCTTCTCCTGGGCATTCAACGCCCAGCTGTTGCTTCTTTCTGGCGTTGAACGCCAGGAACTCCTTTGTCACTGGGCGTTTTTCTGAACGCCCAGGATGTTGCAAATCTGGCGTTGAACGCCCAGAATGTGCTTTTTTCTGGCGTTCAACGCCCAGAAGATGCTCCTTTCTGGCGTTTAACGCCCAAATGGCTATCCTTACTGGTGTTGAACGCCCAGTAGGTGCTTCTTTTGGGCGTTCAACGCCCAAAACAGCTTTTACTGGCTTTTTCGCACCAGTGAGCTTCCTTTTTAGCTGTTTTATCCTCTGATTCCTTCTGTAACTCTGTGAACTTAAGCAGTTGCTATTTTACCTTGAAGATACTTGACATATACCTATAAAAATTAATTAATTAACAAATAACCTTTGTAAATGGATGGGTTGCCTCCCAGCAAGCGCTTCTTTATTGTCTTTAGCTGGACTATTACTAAGCTATAGTTAAGTCTCAGTTTTGAGCATTCTTGCTCAAAATTGCTTTCAAGATAATGTTTGACTCTCTGTCCATTAACAATGAACTTTTTGTTAGAATCATTATCCTAGAGCTCTACGTATCCATATGGTGACACACTTGTAATCACATACGGTCCTCTCCACCGGGATTTCAATTTTCCGGGGAATAATCTGAGCCTAGAATTAAATAGCAGAACTTTCTGCCCTGGCTCAAAGACTCTGGATGACAATTTCTTATCATGCCATCTTTTTGCTTTCTCTTTGTAAATTTTTGCATTCTTGAAAGCATTGAGTCTAAATTCCTCTAGCTCATTTAACTGGAGCAATCATTTTTCTCCAACTAACTTGGCATCAAGGTTTAGGAATCTGGTTGCCCAGTAAGCCTTATGTTCCAGTTCCACTGGCAAGTAACATGCCTTTCCATACAGAAGCTGGTATGGAGAGGTCCCTATAGGGGTCTTGAATGCTGTTCTGTATGCCCACAGCGCATCATCCAAGCTTCTTACCCAATCCCTTCTACGGTTAATCACAGTCCGTTCCAGGATTCTTTTAAGTTCTCTATTAGAGACGTCAGCTTGCCCATTTGTCTATGGATAATATGGAGTGGCCACCCTGTGGCTAACTCCGTATCAAACCCAAGCAGAGTAAAGCTATTTATTGCAGAAATGAGTGCCCCCATCACTGATTAATACTCTAGGGGTACCAAATCTACTGAAGATGTGTTTCTGGAGGAATTTCAGCACTGTCTTAGTATCATTAGTGGGTGTTGCTATAGCTTCTACCCATTTGGATACATAATCCACTGCCACCAAAATATAAGTGTTTGAGTATGATGGTGGGAATGGCCCCATGAAGTCAATACCCCATACATCAAACAACTCGATCTCCATGATTCCTTGTTGAGGCATGGCGTAACTGTGAGGCAGATTGCCAGATCTTTGGCAACTGTCACAATTGAGTACAAACACTCGGGAGTCTTTATAGAGAGTAGGCTAGTAGAAGCCACATTGGAGGACTCTTGTGGCTGTTCGCTCACTTCCAAAATGTCCTCCATACTGTGATCCATGGTAGTGCCAGAGGATCTTCTATGCTTCTTCTTTAGGCACACATCTACGGATTACTCCGTCTGCACATCTCTTGAAGAGATATGGTTCATCCCAAAGATAGTACTTTACATCTGTGATCAATTTCTTTGATTGCTGTCTACTATACTCTTTGGGTATGAACCTCACTGCCTTGTAGTTTGCAATGTCTGCAAACCATGGCACTTCCTGGATGGCAAAGAGTTGCTCATCTGGAAAGGTTTCAGAGATCTCAATAAGAGGGAGGGACGCCCCTTCTACTAGTTCTATTCGGGATAGGTGATCTGCTACTTGGTTCTCTGTCCCTTTTCTGTCTCTTATTTCTATATCAAACTCTTGCAGAAGCAACACCCATCTGATGAGTCTGGGTTTAGAATCCTGCTTTGTGAGTAGATATTTAAGAACAGCATGATTAGTGTACACAATCACTTTTGATCCTACTAAATAGGATCTAAACTTGTCAATGGCATAAACCACTACAAGCAACTCTTTTTCTATGGTTGTATAATTCTTCTGTGCGTCATTTAAAACACGACTGGCATAGTAAATGACGTGCAGAAGCTTGTCATGCCTTTGTTCCAACACTGCACCAATGGAATGGTCACTAGCATCACACATTAATTCAAATGGTAATGTCCAGTCTGGTGCAGAGATGACTGGTGCTATGACCAGCTTAGCTTTCAGAGTCTTAAACGCCTGCAGACACTCCTGATCAAAGATAAATGGCATGTCAGCAGCTAGCAGATTACTTAGAGGTTTGGAGATTTTTGAAAAATCCTTTATAAACTTCCTATAGAATCCTGCATGCCCCAGAAAGCTTCTGATTGCCTTAACATTGGCTGGTGGTGGTAATTTTTCAATTACCTCTACCTTAGCTTGATCCACTTCTATTCCCTTGTTCGAAATTTTGTGTCCAAGGACAATTCCTTCAGTCACCATAAAGTGACATTTCTCCCAGTTTAAAACCAGGTTAGTCTCTTGGCACCTCTTTAGAACAAGTGCTAGATGGTCAACACAAGAGCTGAATGAGTCTCCAAATACTGAGAAGTCATCCATGAAGACTTCCAGAAATTTTTCCACCATATCAGAGAAAATTGAGAGCATACACCTTTGAAAGGTTGCAGGTGCATTGCACAGACCAAATGGCATCCTTCTGTATGCAAATACTCCAAATGGACATGTGAATGCTGTTTTCTCTTGATCCTGGGGATTTACTGCAATTTGATTATATCCTGAATATCCATCCAGGAAGCAATAGTATTCATGACCTGCTAGTCTTTCTAGCATCTGGTCTATGAATGGTAAAGGAAAATGATCCTTTCTGGTAGCTGTATTGAGCCTTCTGTAATCAATACACATACGCCACCCTGTAACTGTTCTTGTAGAAACCAGTTCATTTTTTTTATTATGGACCACTGTCATGCCACCTTTCTTAGGGACGACTTGGACAGGGCTTACCCAGGGGCTATCAGAAATGGGATAAATAATCCCAGCCCCTAGTAATTTAGTGACCTCCATTTGCACCACATCCTTCATGGCTGGATTCAGCCGCCTTTGTGGTTGAACCACTGGCTTAGCGTCACCCTCCAATAAAATCTTGTGCATGCATCTGGCTGGGCTAATGCCCTTAAGATCACTGATGGACCATCCAAGAGCTGTCTTGTGTGTCTTTAGCACTTGAATTAGTGCTTCCTCTTCCTGTGGCTCTAAGGTAGAGCTTATGATTACAGGAAAGGTATCACCTTCTCCCAGAAATGCATATTTCAGGGATGGTGGTAATGGTTTGAGTTCGGGTTTTGGAGGTTTCTCCTCTTCTTGAGGGATTTTCAGAGGTTCTATTATCTTCTCTGATTCCTCCAAATCAGGCTGAACATCTTTAAAGATGTCATCCAGCTCTAATTCGAGACTCTCAGCCATATTGACTTCTTTTACCAGAGAGTCAATAATATCAACGCTCATGCAATCATTTTGGGTGTCTGGATACTGCATGGCTTTGACAACATTCAACTTGAACTCATCCTCATTGACTTTCAGGGTTACTTCCCCTTTTTGAACATCAATGAGGGTTTGGCCAGTTGCTAGGAAAGGTCTTCCCAGAATGAGAGTTGCACTCTTATGCTCCTCCATTTCCAGCACCACAAAGTCAGTGGGAAAGGCAAATGGCCCAACTTTGACAATCATGTCTTCCAAATGGCCCAACCTTGACAATCATGTCTTCAATCACGCTTGATGGGTATTTAATGGAGCCATCAGCAAGTTGGAGACATATCCGGGTTGGTTTAACTTCATCAATCAACCCAAGCTTTTTTATAGTAGCTACAGGTATTAGGTTAATACTTGCCCCAAGATCACATAGAGCTTGTGGTGCGCGAAATTGTGAACAATATTTTTTCACAACTCTCATAATCCCTAGTAATGGCTCCAAAGACTTGGTGGCTCAATACCATGGCATTACACAACTTCGCACAACTAACCAGCAAGTGCACTGGGTCGTCCAAGTAATAAACCTTACGTGAGTAAAGGTCGATCCCACGGAGATTGTTGCTATTGAAGCAAGCTATGGTCATCTTGTAAATCTTAGTCAGGCAAACTCAAATGGATATGGTGATGAACGAAAATAACACAAAGGTAAAGATAGAGATACTTATGTAATTTATTGGTAGGAACTTCAGATAAGAGTATGAAGATGCCTTCCCTTCCGTCTCTCTGCTTTCCTACAGTCTTCATCCAATCCTTCTTACTCCTTTCCATGGCAAGCTTATGCAAGGGTTTCACCATTGTCAGTGGCTACCTCCCATCCTCTCATTGGAAAGATTCCTAATGCCCTGTCACGGCACGGCTATCCATCTGTCGGTTCTCAATCAGGCCGGAATAGAATCCAGTGATTCTTTTGCGTCTGTCACTAACGCCCCGCCCTCAGGAGTTTGAAGCACGTCACAGTCATTACAATCGCGAGTTTGAAGCTCGTCACAGTCATTCAATCATTGAATCCTACTCAGAACACCACAGACAAGGTTAGTCCTTCCGGATTCTCTTGAATGCTGCCATTAGTTCTTGCCTATACCACGAAGACTCTGATCTCACGGAATGGCTGGCTCGTTTGTCAGGCGAGCACTCGGTTGTCAGGCGATCAACCATGCATCGTGCAACCAGAAATCCAAGAGATATTCACTAGGGCCTCAGATGCTTGTAGAACAGAGTGGTTGTCAGTCACCCTTGTTCATGGGTGAGAATGATGATGAGTGTCACGGATCATCACATTCATCAAGTTGAAGAACAAGTGATATCTTAGAACAAGAACAAGCGGAATTGAATAGAAGAACAATAGTAATTGCATTAATACTCGAGGTACAGCAGAGCTCCACACCTTAATCTATGGTGTGTAGAAACTCCACCGTTGAAAATACATAAGAACAAAGGTTTAGGCATGGCCGAATGGCCAGCCTCCCAAATGATCTAAGAACAAGATGTCCGAAGATGATCAAAGGATCAAAAATAATCCAAAGATGAAAATACAATAGTAAAAGGTCCTACTTATAGAAAACTAGTAGCCTAAGGTGTACAAAGATGAGTAAAAGACATAAAAATCCACTTCCGGGCCCACTTGGTGTGTGCTTGGGCTGAGCAATGAAGCATTTTTCATGCAGAGACTCTTCTTGGAGTTAAACGCCAGCTTTAGTGCCAGTTTGGGCGTTTAACTCCCATTTGGGTGCCAGTTCCGGCGTTTAACGCTGGAAATCTTGAAGGTGACTTTGAACGCCGGTTTGGGCCATCAAATCTTGGGCAAAGTATGGACTATCATATATTGCTGGAAAGCCCAGGATGTCTACTTTCCAACGCCGTTGAGAGCGCGCCAATTGGGCTTCTGTAGCTCCAGAAAATCCACTTCGAGTGCAGGGAGGTCAGAATCCAACAGCATCTGCAGTCCTTTTCAGTCTCTGAATCAGATTTCTGCTCAGGTCCCTCAATTTCAGCCAGAAAATACCTGAAATCACAGAAAAACACACAAACTCATAGTAAAGTCCAGAAAAGTGAA
>NC_029775.3:22256735-22258428 GCF_000817695.3 Arachis duranensis
TGTCTTCCAGTATTACCACCGGATACATACATGCCACAGACACATGACTGGTTGAACCTTTTCAGATTGTGACTCAGCTTTGCTAGAGTCCCCAATTAGAGGTGTCCAGGGTTCTTAAGCACACTCTTTTTGCCTTGGATCACAACTTTATTTCTTTCTTTTTCTTTCTTTTTCTCTTTCTCCCCCTTTTTTTTCGTTCTTTTTCTTTTTTTTTCGCTTCTTCTTGCTTCAAGAATCATTTTTATGATTTTTCAGATCCTCAGTAACATGTCTCCTTTTTCATCATTCTTTCAAGAGCCAACATTCATGAACCACAAATTCAAGATACATATGCACTGTTTAAGCATCATGAACAACAAATTCAAGAGACATATGCACTGTTCAAGCATACATTCAGAAGTCAAAGTATTGCCACCACATCAGAATAATTAATCTGTTATAAAATTCAAAATTCATGCAATTCTTCTCTTTTTCAATTAAGAATATTTTTCATTCAAGAAAAGTGATGGATTCATAGGACATTCATAACTTTAAGGCATAGACACTAAGACACTAATGATCATAAGACACAAACATAGATAAACATAAGCATAGATTTTCGAAAAACAGGAAAATGAAAAACAAGGAAATCAAAGAACGGGTCCACCTTAGTGATGGTAGCTTGTTCTTCCTCTTGAAGATCTTATGGAGTGCTTGAGCTCCTCAATGTCTCTTCCTTGCCTTTGTTGCTCCTCTCTCATGATTCTTTGATCTTCTCTAATTTCATGGGGGAGGATGGAATGTTCTTGGTGCTCCACCCTTAGTTGTCCCATGTTGGAACTCAATTCTCCTAGGGAGGTGTTTAGTTGCTCCCAATAGTTTTGTGGAGGAAAGTGCATCCCTTGAGGCATCTCAGGGGGAGGTCCATGAATGGGCTCTCTTGTTTGCTCCATCCTTTTCTTAGTGATGGGCTTGTCCTCTTCAATGAGGATGTCTCCTTCTATGTCAATCCAAGCTAAATTGCAGAGGTGATAAATGAGATGAGGAAAGGCTAACCTTGCCAAGGTAGAGGACTTGTCCGCCACCTTATAAAGTTCTTGGGCTATATCCTCATGAACTTCTATTTCTTCTCTAATCATGATGCTATGAATCATGATGGCTCAGTCTATAGTAACTTCGGACCGGTTGCTAGTGGGAGTGATTGAGCATTGGATAAACTCCAACCATCCCCTAGCCACAGGCTTGAGGTCGTGCCTTCTCAGTTGAACCGGCTTCCCTCTTGAATCTCTCTTCCATTGGGCGCCCTCTTCACAAATGACTGTGAGGACTTGGTCCAACCTTTGAACAAAGTTGACCCTTCTAGTGTAAGGGCGTGCATTTTCTTGCATAATTGGCAAGTGGAATGCCAACCTTACATTTTCCGGACTGAAATCTAAGTATTTCCCCTGAACCATTGTAAGCCAATTCTTTGGATTCGGGATCATACTTTGATCATGGTTCCTAGTGATCTATGCATTGGCATAGAATTATTGAACCATTAAGATTCCAACTTGTTGAATGGGGTTGGTGAGAACTTCCCAACCTCTTCTTCGGATCTCATGTCGGATCTCCAGATACTCATTCCTTTTGAACATGAAAGGGACCTCAGGGATCACCTTCTTCTTGGCCATAACTTCATAGAAGTGGTCTTGATGGACCTTTGAGATGAATCTCT
>NC_029775.3:22260943-22262303 GCF_000817695.3 Arachis duranensis
AGCGTCTTCTTCAGATGAAGAAATCCTCCAGCAGAGCTATCCAAAGACATCTTGGACAGTTCAGACAGACCATCATAGAAAATACCTATGATGCTCCATTCAGAAAGCATATCAGAGGGACACTTTCTGATCAATTGTTTGTATCTTTCCCAAGCTTCACAGAGGGATTCTCCTTCCTTCTGTCTGAAGATTTGGACTTCCACTCTAAGCTTACTCAATTTTTGAGGTGGAAAGAACTTTGCCAAGAAGGCATTGACTAGCTTTTCCCAAGAGTTCAGGCTTTCTTTAGGTTGTGAGTCCAACCATATCCTAGCTCTGTCTCTTACAGCAAAAGGGAATAGAATAAGTCTGTAGACCTCAGGGTCAACCCCATTAGTCTTGACAGTGTCACAGATTTGCAAGAATTCAGCTAAAAACTGATGAGGATCTTCCAATGGAAGTCCATGGAACTTGCAATTCTGTTGCATTAGAGAAACTAATTGAGGCTTAAGCTCAAAGTTATTTGCTCTATTGGCAGGGATAGAGATGCTTCTCCCATAGAAGTCGGGAGTAGGTGCAGTAAAGTCACCCAGCACATTCCTTGCATTGTTGGCATTGTTGTTGTTTTCAGCTGCCATGGGTTCTTCTTCTTTGAAGATTTCTGTTAGGTCCTCTGCAGAGAGTTGTGCCTTAGCTTCTCTTAACTTTCGCTTCAAGGTCCTTTTAGGTTCAGGATCAACCTCAACAAGAATGCTTTTGTCTTTGCTTCTGCTCATATGAAAGAGAAGAGAACAAGAAAGTATGGAATCCTCTATGTCACAGTATAGAGACTCCTTGAGGTGTCAGAGGAAATGAAAAATAGAAGGAAGAAGTAGAGAATTCGAACTTATCAAGAAAGATGGAGTTCGAATTGTGCATTAAGGAATAGTGTTAGTCCATAAATAGAAGGATGTGAGAATAGGGGAAGAAATTTTTGAAAATTAAGTAAAAAAGATTTTAAAAACATTTTGAAAAATAGTAATTGATTTTCGAAAACTAAGAGTGGGAAAGAAATCAAGTGATTTTTGAAAAAGATTTTGAAATTAGAAATCAAAAAGATATGATTGAAAACTATTTTGAAAAAGATATGATTAAGAAGATATGATTGAAAAGTTATGCTTTTAAAAAGATGTGATTGAGAAGATATGATTTGAAAAACAATTTAAAAAGATTTGATTTTAAAAATTAATGACTTGGCTAACAAGGAAAGATATGATTCAGACATTAACCCTTTCTCAACAGAAAAGGAAACATACTTGAAATGTTGAATCAAATTATTAATTGATAGCAAGTATTTTTGAAAATGGAAAGAAATTGATTTTGAAAAAGATTTGATTGAAAA
>NC_029775.3:22262596-22262922 GCF_000817695.3 Arachis duranensis
TAAATAACAATGCATGCAAGACACCAAACTTAGCAGTTTGTATACTACTGACACTAACAAAATGAGAATGCATATGACAAACAACAAAAATACTCAAGACAAGAGAATTTAAAGATCAGAACAAGGAAATCATCAAGAACAACTTGAAGATTAATGAAGACACATGCATGAATTCGAAAAATGCAAGAAGAACAGAAACATGCATTTGACACCAAACTTAAAATGAGACACTATACTCAAACAAGAAATATTTTTGGTTTTTATGATTTTGTAAATTTTTTTGGATTTTTCGAAAATTAAGTGGAAAAGAAAATAAAGATATCAAA
>NC_029775.3:22263148-22263986 GCF_000817695.3 Arachis duranensis
AAAATTACCTAATCTGAGCAACAAGATGAACCGTCAGTTGTCCATACTCGAACAATCCCCGGCAACGGCGCCAAAAACTTGGTGTTGTTGCCGGATCAAAACTTGGCACTGTTATTGCAAGGAACAAATGCGAAACTATAGTTAGGACATTTAATTCCCCGGCAACGACGCCAAAAACTTGGTGCACGAAATTGTGATCACTACTTTTCACAACTCAAATAATCCCCGGTAATGAATCCAAAAACTTGGTGCTCAATACCATGGTATAAACACAACTTCGCACAACTAACCAGCAAGTTGATGAGCGGATAATTTGTACCCTTTTTGGCATTGTTTTTAGTATGTTTTTAGTAGTTTTAGTTGAGTTCTTAGTATATTTTTATTAGTTTTTAGTTAAAATTCACTTTTCTGGACTTTACTATGAGTTTGTGTGTTTTTCTGTGATTTCAGGTATTTTCTGGCTGAAATTGAGGGACCTGAGCAAAAATCTGATTCAGAGACTGAAAAGGACTGCAGATGCTGTTGGATTCTGACCTCCCTGCACTCGAAGTGGATTTTCTGGAGCTACAGAAGCCCAATTGGCGCGCTCTCAACGGCGTTGGAAAGTAGACATCCTGGGATTTCCAGCAATATATGATAGTTCATACTTTGCCCAAGATTTGATGGCCCAAACCGGCGTTCAAAGTCACCTACAGAAATCCCAGCGTTAAACGCCGGAACTGGCACCTAAATGGGAGTTAAACGCCCAAACTGGCACCAAAGCTGGCGTTTAACTCCAAGAAGAATCTCTACACGAAAATGCTTCAATGCTCAACCCAAGCACACACCAAGTGGGCCC
>NC_029775.3:22265183-22265881 GCF_000817695.3 Arachis duranensis
AGTTTCATGATGATCTGTTGAAGTCTGGCTGGCTGTGAAGCCATGTCTAATCTTATTGGACCGAGGTTTCAACTTATCATCACAAGAGCTTGTTGATTTTCATCAATCTTGCTTTTGGAGCAGTGATTTGCTAAGGCTTGGCTGGCCTTTGGCCATGTCTAGTGTTTTGGACCGAAGCTTTCTTCGAAAGCTTGGCTGGCTGTAAAGCCATGTCTAATTCCTGGACCGGAGTCTTAGACTAGCATTGCACTGATTCCTGGAATTCTCATTAAAGAATTTTGATATCTTTTTCCACTTAATTTTCGAAAATCCAAAAAAATGACAAAATCATGAAAACCAAAAATATTTCTTGTTTGAGTCTAGTGTCTCATTTTAAGTTTGGTGTCAATTGCATGTTTCTGTTCTTCTTGCATTTTTCGAATTCATGCATGTGTCTTCATTAATCTTCAAGTTGTTCTTGATGATTTCCATACTCTGATCTTTAAATTCTCTTGACTTGAGTATTTTGTTGTTTTTCATATGCATTATCATTTTGTTAGTGTTAATAGTATACAAACTGCTAAGTTTGGTGTCTTGCATGCATTGTTATTTGATTTTAGTTGCATTTTGATTATTCCTTATTATTAAAAATCCAAAAATATTTTTAATTTGTGTCTTCTCAAGTCAATAATACAGAGAATTGAAGATTCAGAACATAC
>NC_029775.3:22266008-22267370 GCF_000817695.3 Arachis duranensis
CAGGGTACCTGGTTGGGCGTTTAACGCCCAAAAGGGTAGTATTTTGGGCGTTAAACGCCAGAATGTGCACCATTCTGGGCGTTTAACGCCAGGATGGCACAAGGGGGAAGATTTTGTTTTCAAAATCAAATTTTTTTAAGTTTTCAAAATCTTTTCAAAATCAAATCTTTTTCAAATCAATTTTTAAATCAAATCTTTTTCAAAATTATTTTCTTTCCATTTTCAAAGATACTTGCTATCAATTAATGATTTGATTCAACATTTCAAGTATGTTGCCTTTTCTGTTGAGAAAGGTTTAATGTTTGAATCATATCTTTTCTTGTTAGCCAAGTTTTTAACTTTCAAAATCAAATCTTTTTAAAATGTTTTTCAAATTATATCTTTTCAATCACATTTTTTTTAAAAACCCATTCATATCTTCTTAACCATATCTTTTTCAAAATAGTTTTCAATCAAATCTTTTTGATTTCTAATTTCAAAATCTTTTTTTAAAAAATCACTTTATTTCTTCCCCACTTTCATTTTCGAAAATTAAGTAATGCTTTTCAAAAATGTTTTCAAAATCTTTTACTTAATTTTCGAAAATTACTTCCCTCCTCTCACATCCTTCTATTTATGGACCAACACTATTCCTCAATGCACAATTCGAACTCCATCTTTCTTGATAAGTTCAAATTTTCTACATCTGTCTTCTATTTTTCTTTTCCTCTGACACCTAAAGGAATCTCTATACTGTGACATAGAGGATTCCACATATTCTTGTTTCCTTCTCTTTCTTATGAGCAGGAGCAAGGACAAAGGCATTCTTGTTGAGGCTGATCCTGAACCTGAAAGGACCTTGAAGAGAAAGCTAAGAGAAGCCAAAGCACAACTCTCTTTAGAGAACCTGACCGAATTCTTCAAAGAAGAAGAACACATGGCAGCCGAGAACAACAACAATGCCAACAATGCAAGGAAGGTGCTGGGTGACTTTACTGCACCTACTCCCGACTTCTATGGGAGAAGCATCTCTATCCCTGCCATTGGAGCAAACAACTTTGAGCTTAAGCCTCAATTAGTTTCTCTAATGCAACAGAATTGCAAGTTTTATGGACTTCCATTGGAAGATCCTCATCAGTTCTTAGAGGAATTCTTGCAAATCTGTGACACTGTCAAGACTAATGGGGTAGACCCTGAGGTCTATAGACTTATGCTATTCCCTTTTGCTGTAAGAGACAGAGCTAGGACATGGTTGGACTCACAACCTAAAGAAAGCCTGGACTCATGGGAAAAGCTAGTCAATGCCTTCTTGGCAAAATTCTTTCCACCTCAAAAATTGAGTAAGCTTAGAGTGGAAGTCCAAACCTTCAGACAAAAGGAAGG
>NC_029775.3:22267533-22270317 GCF_000817695.3 Arachis duranensis
GATGTGAATTACCTAGGAGAACCCTATGGAAACACCTATAATTCTTCATGGAGAAATCACCCAAATTTCTCATGGAAGGATCAACAGAGACCTCAACAAGGTTTCAACAACAATAATGGTGGAAGAAACAGGTTTAGCAATGGCAAGCCTTTTCCATCATCTTCTCAGCAATAGACAGAGAGTTCTAAGCAGAACTTCTCTGACTTAGCAACCATGGTCTCTGATCTAATCAAAACCACTCAAAGTTTCATGACTGAAACAAGGTCCTCCATTAGAAACTTGGAGGCACAAGTGGGACAGCTGAGCAAGAAAATTACTGAACTCCCTCCAAGTACTCTTCCAAGCAATACAGAAGAAAATCCAAAAGGAGAGTGCAAGGCCATAAACATGGCCGAATTTGGAGAGGAAGGAGAGGATGTAAACGCCACTGAGGAAGACCTCAATGGGCGTGCAATGACCTCCACTGAGTTCCCCAATGAGGAACCATGGGAATCTGAGGCTCAAAATGAGACCATAAAGATTCCATTGGACTTACTTCTGCCTTTCATGAGCTCTGACGAGTATTCTTCCTCTGAAGAGGATGAGTATGTCACTGAAGAGCAAGTTGCTAAATACCTTGGGGCAATCATGAAGCTAAATGACAAGTTATTTGGAAATGAGACTTGGGAGAACGAACCTCCTTTGCTCACCAAAGAACTAGATGACTTGTCTAGGCAGAAATTACCTCAAAAGAGACAAGATCCTGGGATGTTTTCCATACCTTGTACCATAGGCACCATGACCTTCAAGAAGGCTCTGTGTGACTTAGGGTCAAGTGTAAACCTCATGCCTCTCTCTGTAATGGAGAAGCTAGGGATCTTTGAGGTACAAGCTGCAAGAATCTCACTAGAGATGACAGACAATTCAAGAAAACAAGCTCATGGACTTGTAGAGGATGTTTTGGTGAAGATTGAAGACCATTACATCCCTGCTGATTTCATAGTCCTAGAGACTGGGAAGTGCATGGATGAAACTATCATCCTTGGCAGACCCTTCCTAGCCACAGCAAAGGCTGTGATTGATGTTGATGGAGGTGAACTGATCATTCAAGTGAATGAAGAATCCTTTGTGTTTAAGGCTCAAGGATATCCCTCTGTCACCATGGAGAGGAAGCATGAAGAGCTTCTCTCAAAACAGAGTCAACCAGAGCCCCCACAGTCAAACTCTAAGTTTGGTGTTGGGAGGCCACGACCAAACTCTAAGTTTGGTGTTGAACCCCCACATTCAAACTCTAAGTTTGGTGTTGGGAGGTTCCAACATTGCTCTGAGAAAATGTGAGGCTCCATGAGAGCCCTCTGTCAAGCTACTGACATTAAAGAAGCGCTTGTTGGGAGGCAACCCAATGTTATATTTTACATATTTTCCTTTGTTATTTTATTTTATTTTGTAGGTTGATGATCATGAGAAGTCACAAATTCAATTGAAAAAGCAAAAACAGAATGAAAAACAGGAAGAAAAACAGCACACCCTGGAGGAAGAACCCACTGGCGTTTAAACGCCAGTGAGGCTAGCAGGTGGGCGTTTAACGCCCAGTCTGGCACCATTCTGGGCGTTTAACGCCAGAAAAGGGCACCAGACTGGTGTTAAACGCCAGGAAAGGGCAAGAACCTGGCGTTAAACGCCAGAAATGGGCACCAGCCCGGCGTTTAACGCCAGAAATGGCTCAAAACGTGATTTTGAATGCCATTTGGTGCAGGGATGACTTTTCCTTGACACCACAGGATCTGTGGACCCCACAGGATCCCCACCAACCCCACCACTCTCTCTCCCTTCTTCACCCATTCACCAATCACCTCAATACCTCTTCCCCAAAAACCCTTCACCTATCAAATCCCATCTTTCTCTTCACCACTCACATCCTTCCTTCATAAAACCCCACCTACCTCACCATTCAAATTCAAACCACTTTCCCACCCAAACCCACCCATAATGGCCGAACCTTACACCTCCCCTCTCTCCTATATAAACCCTTCTTCACTCCTCCATTTTCACACAACCTAAACACCACTTCTCCCCCTCTTTGGCCGAACACAAAACCTCCTCCATCTCCTCTATTTTCTTCTTCTTCTACTCTCTTCTTTCTTCTTCTGCTCGAGGACGAGCAAACCTTTTAAGTTTGGTGTGGTAAAAGCATTGCTTTTTGTTTTTCCATAACCATTTATGGCATCCAAGGCCGGAGAAACCTCTAGAAAGAGCAAAGGGAAGGCAAAAGCTTCCGCCTCCGAGTCATGGGAGATGGAGAGATTCATCTCAAGGGTGCATCAAGACCACTTCTATGAAGTTGTGGCCTTGAAAAAGGTGATCCCCGAGGTCCCCTTTTCACTCAAAAAGGGTGAATATCCGGAGATCCACCATGATATCCGAAGAAGAGGTTGGGAAGTTCTTACCAACCCCATTCAACAAGTCGGAATCTTGATGGTTCAAGAGTTCTATGCCAATGCATGGATCACCAAGAACCATGATCAAAGTGTGAACCCGGATCCTAAGAATTATCTTACTATGGTTCGGGGGAAATACTTGAATTTTAGTCCGGAAAATGTAAGGTTGGCATTCAACTTGCCTATGATGCAAGGAGATGAACATCCTTACACAAGAAGGGTCAACTTTGATCAAAGGTTGGACCAAGTCCTCACAATCATATGTGAAGAGGGCGCCCAATGGAAGAGAGATTCAAGAGGGAAGCCGGTTCAATTGAGAAGGCATGACCTCAAGCCCGTGGCTAGAGGATGGTTAGAGTTCATACAA
>NC_029775.3:22273762-22302560 GCF_000817695.3 Arachis duranensis
TAGAACGGAGGTGGTTGTCAGGCACACGTTCATAGGTGAGAATGATGATGAGTGTCACGGATCATCACATTCATCAAGTTGAAGAACAAGTGATATCTTAGAACAAGAACAAGCGGAATTGAATAGAAGAACAATAGTAATTGCATTAATACTCGAGGTACAGCAGAGCTCCACACCTTAATCTATGGTGTGTAGAAACTCCACCGTTGAAAATACATAAGAACAAGGTCTAGGCTTGGCCGAATGACCAGCCTCCCAATACATGATCAAAAGACTCCAAATGATCAAGGATCCAAAGATTCAAAGATCTAAAGATGATCTAAGATCCCAAGATGAAAATACAATAGAAAAAGGTCTTATTTATAAAGAACTAGTAGTCTAAGGTTTACAGAAATGAGTAAATGACAGAAAAATCCACTTACGGGCCCACTTGATGTGTGCTTGGGCTGAGCATTGAAGCATTTTCGTGTAGAGACTCTTCTTGGAGTTAAACGCCAGCTTTTGTGCCAGTTTAGGCGTTTAACTCCCATTCTTTTGCCACTTCCGGCGTTTAACGCCGGGCAGTTTTGAGCTGATTTGGAACGCCGGTTTTGGCTATCAAATCTCGGGAAAAGTATAGACTATTATACATTGCTGGAAAGCCCAGGATTTCTACTTTCCAACGCCGTTGAGAGCACACCAATTGGGCTTCTGTAGCTCTAGAAAATCCACTTCGAGTGCAGGGAGGTCAGAATCCAACAGCATCTGCAGTCCTTTTCAGTCTCTGAATCAGATTTTTACTCAGGTCCCTCAATTTCAGCCAGAAAATACCTAAAATCACAGAAAAACACACAACCTCATAGTAAAGTCCAGAAAAGTGAATTTTGACTAAAAACTAATAAAAATATAATAAAAACCAACTAAAACATACTAAAAACATACTAAAAACAATGCCAAAAGCGTACAAATTATCCACTGCAGCTTCGGCTTGCCCATTGGCTTGGGGGTGCTCAACAGAGGTGAATTGTTGTTTTATATTCAGGTCGGCCGCTAGTTTTCTGAAGCCTGCGTCTGTGAACTGGGTACCATTGTCTGTAGTGATGGAGTTTGGGACTCCGAACCTTGTGACGATGTTTCTATATAGGAATTTCCGACTTCTTTGAGCTGTGGCATTGGCTAAAGGTTCTGCCTCGATCCATTTTATGAAGTAGTATATTCCTACTATGAGGAATTTGACTTGTCCTGACCCTCGAGGGAAAGGTCCGAGGAGATCGAGTCCCCATTTTGCAAATGGCCAAGGTAAGGTTACGCTGATGAGCTCCTCTGGCAGAGCGGTATGGAAGTTGGCATGCTTTTGACATGGTGTACATGTCCTTACGAATTCTGTGGCTTCTTTTTCTAGGGTTGGCCAATAGAATCCTGCCCGTAGTACTTTTTTGGCGAGTGCTTGCGCTCCGAGGTGATTTCCACAAATGCCACTGTGTACTTCTTCTAAGATATCCTTAGTGTTGGAAGTCAGTACGCATTTTAGCAATGGTGTTGAAATCCCTCTTTTGTATAAAGTATTATTTATGATGGTATAGTATTGTGCTTCCCGTTTTAACTTCTTTGCCTCTTTCTCATCTGTAGGGAGGGCCTCTGTTGTGAGGTAATTAATTATGTGGGTCATCCATCCCTGATCGCGACCTGTTATGGCTAGGACCTTTTCATCTTCCGAGATTGATGGCTTCTGTAGAATTTCTTGGATAAGGCTTCTATTGTTGCCTCCTGGTTTGGTGCTGGCTAGTTTTGAGAGTGCATCGGCCCGGGCATTCTGTTCTCGGGGTATGTGTCGAATCTCATACTCTCTGAGTTGTCCGAGCTGTTTCCTGGTTTTGTCCAGGTACTTTTTCATAGTGGGATCTTTGGCTTGGTAGCTACCTGTTATTTGTGAAGTGACTACCTGTGAGTCACTGAAGATGATAAGTTTTTGAGCTCCAACCTCTCTAGCCAGCTTCAAACCAGCTAGTAGTGCCTCATATTCCACTTGATTGTTTGAGGCAGGGAACCCAAATTTAAGGGAGAGTTCGATCTGGGTCCCCTGGTCACTTTCAATTATTACGCTTGTGCCACTTGCCGTTTTATTTGAGGAGCCGTCCACGTACAGATTCCATTTTGTGGGGATTTCCGGTGTGTCCGTAAATTCCGCAATGAAGTCGACCAGATATTGAGATTTGATGGCCGTCCGAGCTTCGTATTGAAGGTCGAATTCGGACAACTCGACTGCCCATTGCAAGATTCTGCCTGCCAAGTCTGTTTTCTGTAAGATTCCTTTTATAGGCTGGTTGGTCCGAATTTTAATGGTGTGAGACTGGAAATATGGGCGAAGTCGTTGAGATGTTATTATGAGAGCGTAAGCGAACTTTTCTATTTTCTGGTAGTTCTGCTCGGACCCTTGTAACGCTTTGCTGACAAAGTATACGGGTTGTTGCTCACTGTGGTCTTCTCGGACCAGTGCTGAGGCTATTGCCCGATTTTCCACTACGAGGTACAAGATGAGTGGTTCCCCTTCCCGTGGCCGACTTAATATAGGTGGCCGTCCCAGAAATTTTTTGAAGTCTTGGAAGGCTTGCTCGCATTCAAATGTCCATTCAAACTCCTTTCCCTTCCTTAGAGTGGCGTAGAAGGGGAGAGATCTTATTGCGGATCCAGCTAGGAATCTGGACAAGGCTGCCAACCGCCCGTTGAGTTGTTGTACCTCTTTGATACAAGTCGGGCTTTTCATGTCGAGTACGGCCCTGCACTTGTCCGGGTTTGCCTCGATTCCTCTCTGTGTGATCATAAAACCCAAGAATTTACCAGCTTCTACTGCGAAGGTATATTTTGTGGGATTGAGTCGCATGCCATGTCGTCTTATGGTGTTGAATACTTATGTCAGGTCGGATAATAACATCTCTTCATTTTGCGTCTTCACTAGCATGTCGTCTACGTAGACCTCCATGATCTTTCCGATGTGATCCGAAAAAATTTTGTTCATTAATCTTTGGTAAGTGGCTCTCGCGTTTTTGAGACCGAAGGGCATAACAATGTAGCAGTAATTTGCCTTTGGGGTTAAGAAAGAGGTTTTTTCTTGGTCGGGTGGGTACATCGGGATTTGATTGTATCCCGAATATGCGTCCATAAACGAGAGGTATTTATATCCGAAGGAGGCATCTACCAGAGCGTCGATATTTGGGAGTGGAATATAGTCTGTGCACATTCTCCACTTCCCATTTGACTTTTTTACCAAAACGACATTAGCAAGCCATAGCGGGTATTTGACTTCTCTTATGAAGCCTGCCTCCTGTAGAGCTCGTACCTGTTCTTCCACCGCTTGAGAGCGTTCTGGTCCTAGCTTTATGCGCCTTTGTTGTACCGGCCGAGATCCTGGGTAGACTGCTAGCTTGTGGCACATTAGTTTGGGATCTATGCCTGGCATATCTGCAGCTTTCCATGCAAAGAGGTTGGCGTTGTCGCGTAGAAACTGTATGAGTGATTCTTTTATGTCCCCTTTTAGGAGTGTGCCGATGTTGGTTGTTTGGTCCGGGGTGTTCCCGATCTGGATTTTCTCTATTTCTCCTTCAGGTTGTGGGCAAAGCTCCTCCCGCCTCTGAACTCCACCGAGCTCGATTGTGTGGAATTCTTCTCTTCTGCTTCTGAGATTTAGACGTTCGTTGTAACAGCGGCACGCCATCTTCTGATCTGCCTTTACTGTGGCTATTCCTTCTGCGGTTGGGAACTTCATGCATAGATGCGGAGTCGAGACTATTGCGCCAAGTTGATTTAACGTTGTCCGTCCTATTAGGGCATTGTAGGCTGAGCTTACGTCAACGACGATGTAATCTATTTTGAGTGTTCTTGACTGACTTCCCTTTCCAAAATTTGTGTGGAGCGGGATGTATCCCATTGGTTGAACCGGGGTATCTCCTAACCCGAATAGGCTGTCCGGATATGCTCTGAGTTCTTTTTCTTCCAAGCCGAGTTTGTCAATGTGTGGTGAAGATTTGCGTTTGCCAGAATAATAGTGATGACCATGGGATCGTCATGCCCTGACGTGACGCCGGATGCGTCTTCCTTGGTAAAAGTGATCACCGGGATGTCGGGTGTTTTCTCCTTTTCAGCGACGTGATATACGTCTTTGAGATGTCTTTTACGAGATGATTTGGAGATTTCTCCCCTGGCAAACCCGCCGTGTATCATGTGAACATGTCTTTCTGGCGTTCGAGATGTCCACGCGGTTGGTCCGACATCTTCTACTCTTCTTCTTTTTCTTTAATCATCATCATGGGTGGCCAGATATCGATCTAGCTTTTCTTCTCGTACGAGTTTTTCTATGACATTTTTTAGGTCAAAACACTCATTGGTGGAGTGTCCACGGATCCGATGGTATTCACAATATTTAGCCCGGTTTCCTCCTCCCTTTTTGCCTTTGAGTGGTCGAGCTGGTGGTATTTTTTCCGTGTTGCAGACTTCTCTGTAGACATCCACAAGAGACACCCGAAGAGGGGTGTAATTGTGGTATTTTTTATTTTCTCTTCATGTCGATCTTCCTTTTTTCTAGAATCTTTGTCTTTATCCCGAGGGGTGAACCCTGCTTTTGAGGTCTCTCCTAATCGGGAGTTTTTCTCCATGTTGATGTACTTTTCCGCTCGCTCCTGCACCTCGTTCAGAGATGTGGGATACCTCTTTGATATGGATTGACTAAAAGGCCTTTTTCGCAGACCATTAATGAGACCCATGATGGCAGCTTCTGTTGGAAGGTTTTGTATATCCATGCATGTTTTGTTGAATCTCTCCATGTAGTTACGCAGGGTTTCCCGCTCTCCTTGTCTGATTCCTAGTAAGCTCGGAGCATGTTTATCTTTATCCTTCTGGATGGAGAATCTGGCCAGGAATTTTTTAGCCATGTCGTCGAAACTCAAGATGGACCTAGGAAGGAGATTGTCGAACCATCTAATTGCTGTTTTTGTTAAAGTAGTTGGAAAGGCTTTGCAACGAACTGCATCTGAGGCATCGGTGAGGTATATTCTGCTTCTGAAGTTGCTGAGATGATGGCTGGGATCTGTGGTGCCGTCGTACAAGGTCATGTCTGGGAGTTTAAAGTCCTTTGGGATTTTTGTCTTCATGATTTCTTTGGTGAATGGGTCTTGCTCCTTTCGTACGTTATCTTCGGGAATGGATCGGCTGGCTTTCGTCTTGACATCGGCTTCAATTTTTAGGAGTTTGGTATCCAGTTCCCGGCGTCGCCTTATTTCTCTTTGTAGATCCTTCTCAGCCTCTCGTTGACGTAGAGTGTCTTCCTCAAGTTGTTTTAACCAATCTTGAAATGCCTCCAGGGCTCCCTCGTTTGGGGAGTTCTTATTGTTGATTTGGGGAGTATCTTTTGGTGTTGTGTCCGCATTTTTATGCGGCGTTCTTTCTTCTAGATCTGAGGTGTGATCGTTGTCATGGTCGTCCGCCATGGTAATGGGATGACTTCCAGGTTCCCCGGCAACGGTGCCAATGTTCCGAGGGTTACCTGAAACTAGAGGTCGATCTCGGATGAGATCTTCTATGCTGGTCGGAGTCGCTGTGTCCGAATCGTTGGACTTGGTGATGATGTTAATCCTTCGTCCCCAGAGGGTGGGGGGTACCTGCAAGGGACTCCGATGCTTAAGTTAGCAAGGGCATTAAGCAGGTATTGCGTAGAATCAGAGTATGAGTTATACCTGGGTGCTCCAGTGTATTTATAGTGATGGGGCATGACCTTTTTAGATAAGATAAGTTAGTTATCTTATCTTATCTTACCTTCTAGGTGAGGTCAGCTTATCTTTCATGGGAACCGCCCTTCCCTCTGTAGGTTTGGGCTGCCTTAGGATTTGGGGCGTGTTCCTCTATTTGGGCCCTTTTTTGGGCTTTTCAGATGACTTGGCCGATCTCTTTGAGAAGAGGTCGGGTTGTCCTGACCTGAAGAGGTCGGTCGCTTTGCCTGTAGAACATCCCGGGTCGGCCAGCTCGACCCATGGCGTTAAACGCCAGAAAGAAGCATCTTCTGGGCGTTGAACGCCAGAAAGAAGCACCTTCTAGGCATTCAACGCCAGATTTATAGCGTCCTGGGTGTTCAGAAAAATGCCCAGTGACAAAGGAGTTCCTGGCATTCAACGCCAGCTAGAAGCAATAGCTGGGCGTTGAACGCCCAGGAGAAGCTGCGAATGGGTAAACGCCCAAAACATGCAGCGTTTGGGCGTTTAACGCCAGGATTATGGGGAGGAGGTAAATTCATTTTCAATTCACATTTTTTCAAATTTTTATGTTCCAATTCATGATTTCTTGCATAAACATTTTACAAACTCTCATCCTTCAATTCCAAAAATTTTAATCCTAATTTCTAAAATCCCTTTTTCAAAAATATCAAATGTATCTTAATTCATAAACACAAATCCTTTTCAAATCCCATCCAACTCCTTTTCAATTTTTTTAAAAACTCAATTATCTTTTAAAATCTTTTTCAAAATAAAAATTCAGATTTATCCTTTTCAAATTTCATTCACAACTTTTTAATTTTAAATTATATCTTTTTCTTATCATATTTATCTTTTATAAATCATATCTTCTATCTTATCTTTCTTCAAAATTTTCGAAAACCCACCCCCCTCCCTTTAAATCCACATTCGGCCTCCCTCCTCTCATCCACCATTCGGTACTAGCTCTCCTTCTATCCCTCTTCTTTGCTTTCTTTTGCTTGAGGACAAGCAAACCTCTAAGTTTGGTGTGTTTATCCGTGATCACTAAACCATATTCACTAAGATCATGGCTCCTAAAGGAAAACAACCCACTCCAAGAGGCAAGAATGAGAGTATTCCAAAACCACTTTGGAATCAAGGGAAGTTCTTAACCAAAGAACATTCAGACCATTACGTCAAAATAATGGGTCTAAGGTCAGTGATCCCGGAAGCTAGATTTGATCTGAAAGAAGATGAATATCCGGAGATTCAAGAGCAAATTCGAAACAGGAACTGGGAAGTCCTAGCTAATCCTGAAACAAAGGTGGGAAGAAACATGGTTCAGGAATTCTTCACTAATTTGTGGCAAACAGACAAGCAGAGAATATCTGGAACTGCTCTCTATGACTATCGGACCTTGGTTAGAGGAAAGATTGTTCACATCCACCCTTATAAAATCAGGGAGATCTTTAAGCTACCCCAGCTGAAAGATTACCCAGACTCCTTTAATAGGAGAATGATGAGAACAAATAAAGGCCTGGACAAGATTCTAGAGGACATATGCCTCCCTGAAGCCAGGTGGACCACCAGCACCAAGGGCGTCCCAAATCAACTCAAAAGAGAATATCTCAAACCAGTCGCCAGAGGCTGGCTGGACTTCATTGGGCATTCTATACTGCCCACTAGCAACCGCTCTGAGGTCAATGTTAAAAGAGCAGTGATGTTCCACTACATTATGTTAGGAAGAGAAGTGGAAGTTCATCAGTTGATTTCATGTGAACTTTACGTAATTGCAATCAAGAATTCCAAAGATGCCAAATTAGCTTATCCTAGCTTAATATCTATGCTATGTAAAGATGCCGGAGTGAAGATGGGAATAACTGAGTATATCTCAATTGAGCGACCAATCACCAAAACATCAATGGAAAAATAACAAGGGTAGGACGAACCCATCAAAAGGAGAGCACAGGAATTCCTCCCGGAATTTCCTCAATTTGAATACTGAGAGTGATAAACCCATGTTTCATGGTTTATCTTGTGCTCAATTTAGTGAATTTTATCAACTCTTTACCCACTTATACATACTATTTGCATGTTTTACATTTCCCGTCCTAATTATGTGCTTTGATTGAAAACATGCTTCTTTGGACTAATATTTGCTTATTATTAATCCTCTCTTATTACCATTAGATGCCTTGATATGTGTGTTAAGTTTTTTCAGAGATTACAAGGCAGGAATGGCTCAGAG
Source organism: Arachis duranensis (assembly GCF_000817695.3). NCBI lineage: Eukaryota > Viridiplantae > Streptophyta > Magnoliopsida > Fabales > Fabaceae > Arachis > Arachis duranensis. The sequence continues at coordinate 22,281,710 of NC_029775.3, forward strand.
GATGGAAAGGAAGCATGTAAAAGTGGAAGGAATACAAGAAGTTGGAGAAACTGCTAAGCTGTCCAGCCTGACCTCTTCGCACTCAAACAGCGATAACTTTAGCTACAGAGGTCCAAACTACGCGCTTCCAGTTGCGTTGGAAAGCTAACGTCCGGGGCTTCGATTTGATATATAATATGCCATAGTGGCCCTGAAGCTAGGCAATGCGACCGCGTGCTCCATGCGGCCGCGTCGCAAGTGACGAAAATTAGCGAATTTGAATTCGCAACCAGCAAATTCTGGGCTGTTTCTGACCCAGTTCTCAGCCCAGAAAACACAGATTAGAGGCTATAAAGTGGGGAAATGCATCCATTCATTATCATGCTTTTTATAATTCACTTTTTATGTTTTAGATGTAGTTTTAGAGAGAGAGGTTCTCTCCTCTCTCTCTCTTAGGATTAGGACTTCTCTTAGTTTTAGGAGTGACTCTCAATCCCAGGTTCTTTATTTTTATTTATTTTCAATGTTCCATGTTTAGATTGATTTTCTTAATTAATGTTATTTGAGATATTTCAAATTGATGATTGCTGTCTTTTATTGATATAAATAATTTGGATTTTCCTGTTGCCCAATTGGCTTATGAATATTTTCCATGTTAGATTTTACTGCTTTTAATGAATTGAAGGTATTTCAGATATTTATAATTTTAATTTAGCTTTTTACATTCTTGGCTTTGGTTAAATAACTGGTGACTCTTGAGTTATCAAACTCATTGTTAATTGAAAATTAGAATTCATCCACTTAACTTACCTTCATAGTTAGAGGTTAACAAAGTGGAAGAAAAATCCAATTCTCATTACAATTGATAAGGATAACCAGGATAGGACCTCCAGTTCCCATACTCCCAACAAATGAGTCCTCCTATCCACCCCAAATTCTCAAAACCCCCAATTTACAATCTCCATAGCCAATAATAAGAACATACCTCCCTGCAATTCCTTAAGAAGACGACCCGAGGTTTGAATACTCGGTTAACAATTTTTAAAGGGGTTTGTTACTTATGACAACCAAAACGTTTGTACGAAGGGATTTTTGTCGGTTTAGAGACTATATCTACAACGCGACTGTTTTTATGATATTCTTTACTGGCAAAAATCTTAACGTCAAAATGGCGCCGTTGCTGGGAAATTGCAAACGTGTGCCTTATTATTGGTTATTGTAAGTATTTTTCAAAAAAAAAATTATTTTGCTTGTTTATTTATTTTTGTTTTTAATTTTTATTAATTACTATGAATTCTCATCCCTCTCGCTTTGAGTTTGGTTCTAACTTTGTTGAAGGAAATAGAAACCATAGCAGGAATATGCATCAAGGTCAGACCAATCAAGGATGGATGGAGCCAAGAGGATCTAATCAACCCTTTAGGCAACAACACCATCCTAGATATCATGGACAAAGACCAGGCTACAATGCATCCCAAGCCGATGGATATGGTGGACCACCTTGTAGCTACCAACAAGCCCCACCCTATGCTCAGAGATCATCCTTTCAACACAACCTCAACCCACCACACTCACAAGCCCCTTTCCGCCATTCACCTCCATATGACCCTAACCCACATCCACCATACCAACCACCTTATGAACCAAATGAACCATACATAGATCCACCCCAAACCTCCATGGAGAAAGCACTTGCTGATCTAAACTCTACTATACAAGCTCTCTTCACCCAAATCAGACCACCAAATAACTTCAACAATCAACCCTCAAGCTCTAGTGCACTTCCTTGTCAACCACAGAATAATCTCTCCATCCCATCACCACCATCCATGGAAGAGCACCCACATCCATCAATCCAAGAGCAAGATGATCCCAATTATGCTATTGATATGGAACAGGAAAGAAGGAATCATCTTCGCGAATCCATACTTCATAAAGAGCTAGAGGAGGCCCTACGGGTAAGGGTAGGAGAGACCCTTGAAGATGAAAGAATAGTTGAAGGGGGTTGTCATAGAAAGAAAAATATCGAGGATGAGTACGATTTTATACTTAAATACCTGGACAAAGCAGCAATTATTAAAAAGGAAGAAGTGGTTACAGACTTAAGAGATGCTGTACCTCCATTGGAAAGTCCAGTCACAGAGCCTCCTTCCACGGTGTTTGATGTTGATGTTGAGAAGAGCGTACAACCTCCAAGGCAGATCATGGTTGAAGATTTTGTAGAGGTTGATCAAGAGGTAGAAGATGTCAAAGAAGAGCACAAGGGAGTGGAGCTTGAAATTACCTTGCCAAAGTTGTTGGAAACACCTCCCCCTAAGTTGCCATCATCCTTCACAACATTCAAGTGGGTAAAATTCATATCCCTTAGCTTCCTAATTCCACTTGAATATGGGCTACTGGAGACGGATGGTCAACTTAGAGCTCTCTGTGGCATTAAGAGTAAGAAGAAGATGGTCGGAGATAAGATTTATCCTGCAAGGTTCAACATGGTTGTGTGTTCAACATTTAAATGCAAAGGTTGGTGTAAAGCTCAACTGAATGGGTCTAGGAAGTTGTCTGGCTGCTTCAATGAGAATTCAGACTGTTTGTCACCCAGCTGGAACAGTATTGCTCAACAAGAAGACGGGTGCAAAAGCAAGATTTGGGACCCCAGAATTCACTCTAGAAATCAACACTCTTGGGGCCTTGTCACTTTCTTTAACTTGCTTAAAGGCTTTCTGCGCCTTGTTTGGGACCCCGGAGGTTACTGGAGATACAAACATTGGTGGGGATTCCTGGATCAGTACAAGCATAAGCCACCATGACAGGAAGCTCATCAAATGTCCAACTTAAGGACTTTAACTAAAAGGGCTAGGTGGGAGACAACCCACCATGGTATGATCGTCCTTTTTCATTTTTATTTAGTTTTATTTGTTTTTTAATTTTATTTTATTTTGTTATATTGAACCTGGAGTTTTGCATCACATTCATATTAACACTGCATTCTGCATTTTTCATATTGAAAAAAAAAATTTTCGCTACGCGACGCGATCGCATCGGCGACGCGTCCGCGTCGCAAGGAGATGAGAGAATAATAAATTGAACAGAAAGTTACGTAGGAGCAGCGCTGGAGGCATGCCAGTGGCACAATTCGTCCCACGCGACCGCGTCGCTGACGCGTCCGCGTCGCAGGGGAAGACTGGCCTCCAACGCGACCGCGTCACCCACGCAGCCGCGTGACCTGAAAATCGATGTCAAAAGGGTGCATGGCCGAAAGTTGTGCTGGAGTTGGGCTGGACTCGTGCTGGAAGCCCAAGCCCTCCCACGCGAACGCGTGCCCCACGCGTCCGCATCATTTTTAAAAGATGGCCACTCACGCGATCGCGTCGACCACGCGATCGCGTCACCCAGAATTTTGGCAAAAAGAGTTTCAAACAGAGAGTTGCGCGACCGCGAGGCTGCACTCGCGCTAATCGCACAAAACAGGCCACGCGATCGCGTGACCCACGCGTCCGCGTCACCTGACTTTCTTGCGCACCACGCGACCACGTCACTTATGCGACCGCGTCACAAGCGGCGCACAGAATATCCAGATTAGCCAATTTTCTTATTCTTTCTTCTCTATTCCTTATTTTTCTTCTCTTTTCTTATTTCTTTCTTCTTCCTTCCTTATTTTCCTCCACCTCCATTCTATTTGCATATTTCATTCATTGCATCTTAATTTTGTACATATTTTTATTTTATTTTCTAAAATTAATTATTTTTCTCTTGGTGTTAAAATTTTCTTATTTCACTGTTGCAATTTTCTCTTGAATTAATTTGGATGCTTCATAACTTGTTTTATTCTGATTGGGTAATATTATTTAAATCAATGCTAATTTTTATATCACTGCTATTCATTTTGCATTGACATGAACTTACATTGTCTTTCATTACCCACTCTCTTCCCTATGTTGCAAATTTTTTGATCTGCCATGTACTTCTATTATTTTCTCACTTGCATGTTGTAGCTACCATGTAATTAAGACCCTTATTATCTGGCATTAACACCCATATTTTATTTATTTTCTATCTTTATTTTTGGGTTACTTTTTCTTTTCCCTCTTCTTTCAGGATGGCCACCACAAAGGGAGAGGAAAAGCTTCTTAATGGGAGAGACAAACAAGCCCATCTGCACAATCCTTAGAGAAAAGCAACAGTTGAAACAACCCATCCACCTGCAAATCTCAGCATACACCGAGGACGGTGCAACCTTTAAGTGTGGGGAGGTCGATACCGATCTCCATGGGTTAGTTACTTCTTGACCCAACACCAATATTTTATTTTATTTGTTTGTTCATTATTGCATTTGCATGTTTAATTACATATTTGTTTGATTTTATGCATTTAGCTACTACTTGGTTAAAATAATAAATTTCTTTTAAGACCCTATTTTTGAAAAATTTCACTAATTTAAATTGAAAATTTTTATTAAAAATTTGTTTGAAGTTGTAATTGGAACATAGTTTTTGAGCCAAAGAACACACAACCTGTGAGATTTGAGCTTATTTACATGGTTACATTATTTAACCATAAACATTTTATTCTTGTATGTTTACTTCTCTATGATTGCAATCTTAACTTTGTTTCATTCTATATATCCAATATTTAGTGTATTTAAATTCTTGCATATGATTGAGGCCATTGTTAATTCTAGCTCACTTATCCCAAAATTAGCCTACCTTTTACATCACCCTTGTTAGCCCCCTTGAGCTTTTAATCCCCTCTTGTTCTATAAACCATAATACTAGCCTTAAGTAGAAAAACAAAATAAAAATCCCAAGTTGAATCCTTGGTTAGCTTAAGATAGAAAATCATGAATAGAGTTAAATGTAGGAAACCTTGTGGGAACATGAGTGATAGAAACAAAGGGTTAGGAAGATTAAAAAAGAAATAAAATAAATTTGGAAAGCATGCTCATAAGAAAATCAAAGTGATTCAATTACCATGTGCATCAAAAAAAAAAGTTTCAGCATCTGAATAAAAGGGGATACAAAAAGAAATTCCCCAATGAAAATAATGCACATGGGATAAAAATAAAAAGTGAAACATGAGCATGTAATACAAAAGTGGGAAAAATTATGGGTAGCTAGGTATGATTTTAAAGTTATATAGAGTGTATGTATGCTAGGTGAGATCTTAGACTAATCAAGGATTCACTTTATAAAGCTCACTTAGCCATATATATACCCTTACCCTTACCTTAGCCCCATTACAACCTTGAAAAGACCTCATGATGTTTGCATTGATGCATTAAATATTGTTGATTGGTTAGATGAAGAACAAAGTGTTAGAAAGCATGACTAGGGAAGAGTAGAGTGATTGACCCTAGACACTTGAGAGTTAGAGTGATATACACTACCAGTGAGGGTTCAATGCTTGATTCTATGTTCCCTGCTTTCATGAGCTATCTTCTTACAAGTTTACTTGTCTTTATTTTATATGATTTGAATTAGTGGAATTTGAATTATTTTTGTCTTTGAGAATTTATTTATTTTTAATCAAGTAGGTAGAAACATTTTGCATGTAGTTGCATTTCATGCATTCTACCATTCCTCTTCATCTTTATAGTTCTCTTGAGCTTAGCATGAGGACATGCTAATGTTTAAGTGTGGGGAGGTTGATAAACCCATATTTCATGGTTTATCTTGTGCTCAATTGAGTGAATTTTATCAACTCTTTACCCACTTATTCATACTATTTGCATGTTTTACATTTCCTTCACATAATTTGTTCTATGATTGAAAACTTGCTTCCTAGAATCTTTAATTTGTGTATTTTAATCATCTCTTATTAGCATTCGATGCCGTGATATGTGTGTTAAGTGTTTTCAGAGATTACAAGGCAGGAATGGCTCAGAGGATGGAAAGGAAGCATGCAAAAGTGGAAGGAATACAAGAAGTTGGAGAAACTGCTAAGCTGTCCAGCCTGACCTCTTTGCACTCAAACAGCGATAACTTTAGCTACAAAGGTCCAAATGACGCGGTTTTAGTTGCGTTGGAAAGCTAACGTCCGGGGCTTCGATTTGATATATAATATACCATAGTGGCCCTGACGCTAGGTGACGCGACCGCATGCTCCATGCGGCCGCGTCGCAAGTGACGAAAATTAGCGAATTTGAATTCGCAACCAGCAAATTCTGGGCTGTTTCTGACCCAGTTCTCGGCCCAGAAAATATAAATTAGAGGCTATAAAGTGGGGGAATGCATCCATTCATTATCATGCTTTTTATAATTCACTTTTTATGTTTTAGATGTAATTTTAGAGAGAGAGGTTCTCTCCTCTCTCTCTCTCTTAGGATTAGGACTTCTCTTTGTTTTAGGAGTGACTCTCAATCCCAGGTTCTTTATTTTTATTTATTTTCAATGTTCCATGTTTAGATTGATTTTCTTAATTAATGTTATTTGAGATATTTCAGATTGATGATTGTTTTTTTTATTGATATAAATAATTTGGATTTTCCTGTTGCCCAATTGGCTTATGAATATTTTCCATGTTAGATTTTACTGCTTTGAATGAATTGAAGGTATTTCAGATATTTATAATTTTAATTTAGCTTTTTACATTCTTGGCTGTGGTTGATTAATTGGTGACTCTTGAGTTATCAAACTCATTGTTAATTGAAAATTGGAATTCATCCACTTAACTTACCTTCATAGTTAGAGGTTAACAAAGTGGAAGAAAAATCCAATTCTCATTACAATTGATAAGGATAACCAGGATAGGACCTCCAGTTCCCATATCTTGCCAAGAGTTTATTTTACAGTTATTTATTTATTTTTATTGCTTTAAAAATATATCTGTGACCACTGCCCAACTAACCTTTTACCTTAATCCAAAACCCCAAACACACTTTTTCATAACCAATAATAAGAACATACCTCCCTGCAATTCCTTGAGAAGACGACCCGAGGTTTGAATACTCGGTTAACAATTTTTAAAGGGGTTTGTTACTTGTGACAACCAAAACGTTTGTACGAAGGGATTTTTGTCGGTTTAGAGACTATATCTACAACGCGACTGTTTTTATGACATTCTTTACTGGCAAAAATCTTAACGTCAGAGAGCATCTTGAAGCATCTGTTACCAAGTTGCAAGAAGCTATGGACCAAATAAAGGAAGAACAGAATAATAAAAATGGCATGCTTTGCAAATTGCTTGGGGAACAAGAAGAGCAAAGGCGTGACTTAAAGGAACTGAAGCGTCAAAAACTATCTCTTGAAGGACCAAGCATCCCACAGACTAGTGGAACATCCAGTTCTCAAAATAAAGATTGTTGAGTCCTAATCTTAGCTTTAATTCTGTGATAGTTGTTCTCATAGGAATTTACCTTAGAAGTTATATAGGAGTAGTAGTAATTAGTATATCTATTTTGATTTTATTTCCAATTAAGCTATAATTTATCTTTCTCATCATCATTAAACATGAATAAAATAGTAGATTTTTAGAATAAAGAGGCAATATTTTTTTCGAGTTCTTAATAAGAAAAATTCTAATTACTTAGATGTGGTGGCAATACTTTTTGTCTTCTAAATGAATGCTTGAACAGTGCATATTTTTTATATTGAATTTCATGAATGTTAAAATTGTTGGCTCTTGAAAGAATGATGAACAAGAGAAATATCATTGATGATCTGAAAAATCATGAAATTGATTCTTGAAGCAAGAAAAAGCATTGAAAAAAAAAAACAAGGAATCATTGGATAAAGAAAAAGAAAAAGCCAATACCCCTTAAAACCAAAAAGGCAAGGGTGAAAAGGATCCAAGGCTTTGAGCATCAATGGACAGGAGGGCCCAAGGAAATAAATCCAGGCCTAAGCGGCTAAATCAAGCTGTCCCTAACCATGTGCTTGTGGCATGAAGGTCCAAGTAAAAAACTTGAGACTGAGTGTTTAAAGTCGTGATCCAAGGCAAAGGAGTGTGCTTAAGAACTCCAGACACCTCTAATTGGTGACTTTAGCAAAGCTAAGTCACAATCTGAAAAGGTTCACCCAGTTATGTGTCTGTGGCATTTATGTATCCGGTGGTAATACTGGAAAACAAAGTGCTTAGAGCCACGACCAAGACTCATAAAGTAACTGTGTTCAAGAATAAACATACTACACTAGGAGAATCAATAATACTATCTGAATTCTGAGTTCCTATGGATGCCAATCATTCTAAATTTCAAAGGATAAAGTGAGATGCCAAAACTGTTCAGAAGCAAAAAGCTACTAGTCCCGCTCATCTAATTAGAATCTGAGTTTCACTTGAAACTCTGAGATATTATTGCTTCTTAATTTCTTTTTATCCTATTTTATTTATCTAGTTGCATGGGGACAAGCAACAGTTTAAGTTTGGTGTTGTGATGAGCGGATATTTTATACGCTTTTTGGGGGTAATTTCATGAAGATTTTAGTATGTTTTAGTTAGTTTTTAGTATATTTTTATTAGTTTTTAGGCAAAATTCATATTTTTGAACTTTACTATGAGTTTTGTGTTTTTCTGTGATTTCAGGTATTTTCTGACTGAAATTGAGGAAGTTGAGCAAAAATCTTATTTATGCTGAAAAAGGACTGCTGATGCTGTTGGATTCTGACCTACCTGCACTCGGAATGGATTTTTTGGAGCTACAAAAATCCAATTGGCGCACTCTCAATTGGGTTGGAAAGTAGACATCCAGGGCTTTCCAGAAATATATAATAGTCCATACTTTGTGCGAAGATAGATGACATAAACTGGCGTTTAACACCAGTTCAATGTTGCAGTCTGGCGTTCAGCGCCAGAAATAGGTTGCAAGCTGGAGTTCAATGCCAGAAACAGGTTAGAACCTGGCATTCAACTCCAGAAACAGCCCAGACACGTGAGAAGCTTAAGTCTCAGCCCCAGCACACACCAAGTGGGCCCTAAAAGTGGATTTCTGCACTATCCATCCTAGTTTACTCATTTTCTGTAGACCTAGGTTACTAGTTTAGTATTTAAACAACTTTTAGAGATTTATTTTGTATCTCATGACATTTTTAGATCTGAATTTTATACTCTTTGACAGCATGAGTCTCTAAACTCCATTGTTGGGGGTGAGGAGCTCTGCAGCGTTTCGATGAATTAATGCAATTATTTCTGTTTTCCATTTAAATACACTTGTTCCTATCTAAGATGCTCATTCGCACTTCACTATGAAGAAGGTGATGATCCGTGACACTCATCACCTTCCTCAATCCATGAACGTGTGCCTGACAACCACCTCCGTTTTGCATCAGATTGAATGAGTATCTCTTAGATTTCTTAATCAGAATCTTCGTGGTATAAGCTAGAATTTATGGCGGCATTCATGAGAATCTGGAAAGTCTAAACCTTGTCTGTGGTATTCCGAGTAGGATTCAATGATTGAATGGCTGTGACGAGCTTCAAACTCGCGATTGTTGGGCATAGTGACAAACGCAAAAGGATCAATGGATCCTATTCCGACATGATCGAGAACCAACAGATGATTAGCCGTGCTGTGACAGAGCATTTGGACCATTTTCACTGAGAGGATGGGAAGTAGCCATTGACAACGGAGACGCCCTACATACAGCTTGCCATGGAAGGAGCCTTGCGAGTGTGAAGAGGAGGACAAGGGAAAAGCTGAAATTCAGAGGACAAAGCATCTCCAAAACTCCAACATATTCTCCATTATTGAGTAACAATTACTTATTCCAAACACTTTCACTTTTTACAATTAAAATCAAAGAACTTTATTGGCATCCTAATTAAGATTAATAAGATAACCATAGCTTGCTTCATACCAACAATCTCCGTGGGATCGACCCTTACTCACGTAAGGTATTACTTGGACGACCTAGTACACTTGCTGGTTAGTTGTGTGGATTGCAAAGGTGTGATTGCAATTTCGTGCACCAGCCAGCTGAGTAAAAGAGTCACTGAAACTCTTCCTAGTACTCTCCCAAACAATACAGAAGAGAATCCAAAAAGAGAGTGCAAGGCCGTAACCTTACTTGGTGTGGCCGAACCTAGAGAGGAGAAGGAGGACGTGAATCCCAGTGAAGAAGACCTCATGGGACGTCTTCTAGACAAAAAGGAGTTTCCAATTGAGGAACCTAAGGAATCTGAGGCTCATCTAGAGACCATAAAGATTCCATTGAACCTACTTCTGCCATTCATGAGCTCTGATGACTATTCCTTCTCTGAAGAGGATGAAGATATTACTGAAGAGCAAGTTGCTAAGTACCTTGGAGCAATCATGAAGTTGAATGCCAAGTTATTTGGTAATGAGACTTGGGTGGATGAACCCCCTTTGCTCACCAATGAACTGTATAACTTGGTTAGACAGACATTACCTCAAAAGAAAGAGGATCCTGGAAGGTTCTTAATACCTTGTACCATAGGCACCATGACCTTTGAGAATGCTCTGTGTGACCTGGAGTCAGGCATAAACCTCATGCCACTCTCTGTCATGGAGAAACCAGGAATCTTTGAGGTTCAAGTTGCAAGAATCTCACAAGAGATGGCAGACAAATCCATGAAAAAGGCTTATGGACTAGTAGAGGACGTGCTAGTGAAGGTTGAAGGCCATTACATCCCTGTTGATTTCATAATCCTAGACATTGGGAAGGATGAGGATGAATCCATCATCCTTGGCAGACCTTTCCTAGCCACAATAAAAGCTGTGATTGATGTTGACAGAGGAGAGTTGGTCCTTCAATTGAATGAGGACTACCTTGTATTCAAGACTCAAGGTTCTCCTTCTGTACACATGGAGAAGAAGCATGAAAAACTTCTCTCAATACAGAGTCAAACAAAGCCCCCACATTCAAACTCTAAGTTTGGTGTTGGGAGGCCATAGCCAAACTCTAAGTTTGGTGTTGAGAGGCCACAACCAAACTCTAAGTTTGGTGTTGGGAGGCCCCAACCATGCTCTGATTATCTGTGAGGCTCCATGAGAGCCCACTGTCAAGCTATTGACATTAAAGAAGCGCTTGTTGGGAGGCAAACCAATTTTTATTTATCTATGTTATTTTATGTTTTCTTTAGGTTGATAATCATGTGGAGTCACAAAAACAACTGCAAAAATCAAAGCAAATTTAAAAACAGCATTAAAAATAGCACACCTTGGAGGATAAGCTTACTGGCATTTAAACGCCAGTAAGAGTAGCAGAATGGGCGTTAAACGCCCAGCCTGGCACTAGACTGGCGTTTAACGCCAGAACAGAGCATCAAGTTGGCGTTAAATGCCAGAAACAAGCAGCAGTCTAGCAATAAATGCCAGAATTGCACTTTAAGGGCATTTTACGTGCCTAAATGGAGTAGGGATGAGAAGTCCTTGACCCCTCAGGATCTGTGGACCCCACAGGATCCCCACCAACCTCAACTCATTCTCTCTCTCTCTCTCCTCTCCCCCTCAGACATCTCTATAACACTCTACCCAAAACACCACTCACCTATCAAATTCTATTCTCTTTCCTATATTCTCTTCACCAATTACCTCCATCCCTCTTCCCCAAAAAAACCCCACCTACCTCACTTTTAAATTCAAACACTTTTTGTTCCCAAACCCACCCAATTCCATTCGGCCACTCTCCCTCTCTTCCCCTATATATACCCCTCTTCACTCCTTCATTTTTACACATCACAAATACTCTCCTACCCCCTTGGCCGAACCTCTATATCCCTCCATCTCCTCTATTTTCTTCTTCTTCCCCTTCTTTCTTTCTTCTTTTGCTCGAGAACGAGCAAACCTTTTAAGTTTGGTGTGGTAAAAGTATTGCTTTTTGTTTTTCCATAACCATTGATGGCATCCAAGGCCGAAGTAACCATTTATGGCACCTAAGGCCGGAAAAACCTCTAGAAAGAGGAAAGGGAAGACAGTTGCTTCCAACTCTGAGTCATGAGAGATGGAGAGATTCATCTCAACAGTCCATCACTAGAAAGGGGATGGAGCAAACACGAGAGTCCACTCATGGACCTCACAAGAGCATGAAGAAATTCCTTATCAAGAAATCCCTGAGATGCCTCAAGGGATGCATTTTTCTCCACACAACTATTGGGAGCAACTCAACACCTCTTTGGAAGGCTTGAGTTACAACATGGACCAACTAAGGGTGGAGCACCAAGAGCACTCCATCATTCTCCATGAGATTAAAGAAGATCAAAGAGCTATGAGGGAGGAGCAACAAAGGCAAGGAAGAGACATAGAGGAGCTCAGGCATTCCATTGGATCTTCAAGAGAAAGAACTAGCCACCATCACTAAGGTGGACCCGTTCTTTGATTTCCTTCTTCTTATTTTTCTGTTTTTCGAATTTGATGCTTTATATTTATCTATGTTTGTGTCTTCATTACATGATCATTAGTGTCTAGTGTCTATGTCTTAAAGCTATGAATAATTCCATGAATTCTTCACCTCTCTTAAATGAAAAATGTGTCTAATTACAAAAGAACAAGAAGTACTTGGATTTCAAATTTTATCTTGAAATTAGTTTAATTATTTTGACGTGGTGGTAATACTTTTTGTTTTCTAAATGAATGCTTGAACAGTGCATATTTTTTATAGTGAAGTTTATGAATGTTAAAATTGTTGGCTCTTAAAAGAATGATGAACAAAGAGAAATGTTATTGATTATCTGAAAAATCATGAAATTGATTCTTGAAGCAAGAAAAAGCAGTAAAAAAGAGAAAATAGCGAAAAAAATGGCAAAAAAAGAAAAAGAAAAAAAAAAGCAAGTAGAAAAAGCCAATAGCCCTTTAAACCAAAAGTCAAGGGTAAAGAGGATCCAAGGCTTTGAGCATTAATGGATAGGAGGGCCCAAGGAAATAAAATTCAAGCCTAAGTGGCTAAATCAAGCTGTCCCTAACCATGTGCTAGTATCATGAAGGTCCAAGTGAAAAGCCTGAGACTGAGTGGTTAAAGTCGTGATCCAAAGCAAAAAGAGTGTGCTTAAGAACTCTGGACACCTCTAACTGGGGACTTTAGCAAAGCTGAGTCACAATCTGAAAAGGTTCACCCAGTTATGTGTCTGTGGCATTTATGTATCCGGTGGTAATACTGGAAAACAAAGTACTTAGGGCCACGACCAAGACTCATAAAGTAGCTGTGTTCAAGAATCAACATACTGAACTAGGAGAATCAATAACACTATCTAAAATCCTGAGTTCCTATAGATGCCAATCATTCTAAATTTCAAAGGATAAAGTGAGATGCCAAAACTGTTCAGAAGCAAAAAGCTACTAGCCCCGCTCATCTAATTGGGACTAAGTTTCATTGATATTGTGAGATTCATTGTATATTCTCTTCTTTTTATCCTATTTTGTTCTCAGTTGCTTGAGGACAAGCAATAATTTAAGTTTGGTGTTGTGATGAGCGCATAATTTATACGTTTTTTGGCATTGTTTTTAGATAGTTTTTAGTAGGATCTAGCTACTTTTTAGTATATTTTTATTAGTTTTTAAGTAAAATTCACATTTTAGGACTTTACTATGAGTTTGTGTGTTTTTCTATGATTTCAAGTATTTTCTGGCTGAAATTGAGAGATCTGAGCAAAAATCTGATTCAGAGGCTGAAAAAGGACTGCTGATGCTGTTGGATTCTGACCTCCCTGCACTCTAAATGAATTTTTTGGAGATACAGAAACCCAAATGGCACGTTCTCAATTGAGTTGAAAAGTAGACATCCAGGGCTTTCCAGAAATATATAATAGTTCATACATTGCCCGAGTTTTGACGACGCAAACTGGCGTTCAAACGCCAACTTCCTACCCTATTCTGGCGTTAAACGCCAGAAACAGGTTACAAGCTAGAGTTAAACGCCAAAAACAGGCTACAAACTGGCGTTTAACTCCAAGAAAAGTCTCTACACATAAAAGCTTCAATGCTCAGCCCAAGCACACACCAAGTGGGCCCAGAAGTGGATTTCTGCATTATTTACTTATTTCTGTAACCCTAGTAACTAGTTTAGTATAAATAGAACTTTTTACTATTGTACTCGACATCTTTGATCATCCTTGATCTTGGGATCAGTTCTTTGAACCCTTTTTTGATTGTTTCATGTTATTAGGGCCATGCCTGGACCTTCATCACTTATGTATTTTCAACGGTGGAGTTTTTACACACCATAGATTAAGGTGTGGAGCTCTGCTGTTCCTTGAGTATTAATGTAAAGTACTATTATTCTTCTATTCAATTCAAGCTTATTCTTATTCTAAGATGTTCACTCGCACTTCAACCTGATGAATGTGATGATCCGTGACACTCATCACCATTCTCACTTATGAACGCGTGCCTGACAAACACTTCCGTTCTACCTGCGAAAACTAGAGTGTGTATCTCTTGGATTCCTGGTCCACGATGCATGGTTGCCTCTCCTGACAATAGAGCCTTCTATTCCGTGAGATCAGAGTCTTCGTGGTATAAGCTAGAATTAATTGGCAGCATTCTTGAGATTCGGAAAGTCTAAACCTTGTCTGTGGTATTCCAGTAGGATCTGGGATGGGATGACTGTGACGAGCTTCAAACTTATGACTGTTGGGCATAGTGACAGACGCAAAAGGATCATTGAATCTTATTCCGACACAAGTGAGAACCGACAGATGATTAGCCCTATGTAACCCGTAGCTGGACCATTTTCACTGAGAGGATGGACGGTAGCCATTAACAACGGTGATCCCCCCTACATACAGCTTGCCATAGAAAGGAGTATAAATGATTGAATGAAGGCAGTAGGAAAGTAGAAATTCAGAAGGAATGACGCATCTCTATACGATTATCTAAAATTCCCACCAATGAATTACATAAGTATCTCTATCTTTATTTTATGTTTATTTATATTTTAATTATCAAAACTCCATAACCATTTAAATCCGCCTGACTGAGACTTACAAGATGACCATAGCTTGCTTCAAGCTGACAATCTCTGTGGGATCGACCCTTACTCATGTAAGGTTTATTATTTGGACGACCCAGTGCACTTGGTGGTTAGTTGTGCGAAGTTGTGAAAAAGAATTGAGATTACAATTGTGCATACCAAGTTGTTGGCGCCATTGAGATCACAATTTCGTGCACCACCTATCTCTACCCCCACCTTATATTTTTTCACCCCTCTCGCTCTCTCATTTTAACATTTTAACGCAGTATTACTAATTAATCAAAATAGTTACATATTCTTAGTGTTCATCACTTAGTGGTATCAGATATGATTGGACTTGTTTGGATGTGTTAAGCTTATTGAGCAGGCAAATGGAGTGGTTCTACAAAAGAGTAGTATGGAAGGTAGCAAACATTGTGGAACATGGTCATTTTCTGAAGTCCATGTTGATCCCGGTGAAGTTTGATAGTGGACTAGTTAGCAGGTTAAAGGCTGCAATGGGGTGCGAGGCAAGCTCCTTACCTATTACTTACTTGGGTGTGCGACAGGAGCAAATCCAAAGAGAATTGCAACATGGAGACCAGTGCTAGACAAAATAGAAAAGAAGTTAACTTGCTGGAATTCTTATTTGTTGTCCAAAGTCGGTAGGTTAGTTACATTAAATCAATAATAAATAGCTTGCCTATGTATTTTTTGGGCTTGTTCAAGATGCCGAAGGAGGTAACAAAGAAGATTATATTAATGTAGATAAATTTTTTTTGGGGTAGCTCAAGGAAAAAGAACTATGCCGACAATAAGATGGAATGTAATCCAAAAGCCTAAGGAGCATGGAGGGTTAAGGGTAGGGAACTTAGAGATGAAGAACGTATCGTTACCTTTAAAATGGTAGTGAAGATTTTCAGATGAAGGGAGCCATTATGGAAGAGGTGGTAAGTTCCTGTGATGATGTTGATATGAAAATTTCAGTGGACGATCACATATGTAAGGCAGCAAACAGTTCAAAGTTAGATATTATCAACTTGACAAAAGGAAATGTATTGTATAAATAGATGTGTTAGGAAGGATGGAGAATGTGTGTGGGTAATGGAAGAAAATGAGATTTTAGAAAGATATCTGGGTGGAGATAAAATATTACAAGAGAAATTTTTAAAGTTGTTTATGATCTCAAGCATCAAATATAGTATGATTGGTGAGTGTGGTGTGTGGGATGGGTTTCGGTGGGTATGGAACTTTCATTAGAGGAGAAATTTTTTTGAGAGAAAAAAGGCACAAATTGGTGAATTAAATAATATATTAAAAAATATTTTTCTTTGTGCAGGTGTTGAGGACAGCATGACATGGAACCATAGTGCAAATGGAGTATTTAGTGCCAAGTCATGTTATGACTTTGCAATTGGTAGGAGCCTTGGCGTTTCAAATGTGAAGCATGTGTTTGATGACATATAGAGTGACTTGGTGCCACCAAAAGGGGAGCTGTTAGCTTAGTTTGTGATTATGAAAGGATTGAACACTAAAGATAAGTTGATATAGAGAGAAATCAAAGATCAATCTGATGTAAAATGTATGCTTTGTAACAAATGGCCAGAAACGATAAATTACTTATTTCTACATTGTAAATTTTCTTTCAAATTATGGTGGCTGTCTTTGGATTGGAGTAGTGCACAGGAGATGAAAATGGACAATGTTAGATCTTGGTTTGAAGGTTGGATAAATCAGGATGTTAGAAATATTAGAAAGAATAAATGATATATGTTGTTTTTTGCTATTATCTGGTTAGTATGGCAATGCAAAAATATTAGAATTTTTGAAAATAAATCAAAGATCATGGAAAAAGTTTGAAAATGTGTTAGGTGTTTAGTAAATCTATGAAAACAACAAAAGAAAGAAAAGAGTGTTAGATATGAGTCGGAAAAAGTAAAAGATATAGAAAATAAATGAATGTGGTAACATTGTCAATTGTTCATTCTTAATACACATATATTTGTAATGGGTGGTTACCTTACTTTTCTGTAAGGATGGGTGAAATACTTTGTGAGAAAAATGGTGGATGGAAAAAAGAAGACGAGACAATTATAGTTAAGTTAGAGAAAACGCTGCAGTTTTTTATAGAAGAAATCAATTTGGTAGAGAAAAAAACTATTTATGATGTTAGATAATAAAAACATAGTGGATTGGTTAAGGAATAAGAGAAACACAGCAGGAGAATTAAGATTTTTGAAGAACAAAACTTTTTGCTTTATAAATTTGGTCTAAAATGTCATAGTGATGTACATAGGAAACAAAAATTTTAAATGGAGAAAGCAATGGGAAGAATTATCGCAAGGATATACAACGCATTGGAAAATATGGCCTAAAGGAAAACTAAAGCATGGATGGAGCAATCTGAAAGCGTTGAATTTTTCTAAGTAGATATCTCATTTTTGTTATTATATAATTGTTATTAGGGGTACTAAGTTTATGTGCTATGAGTCATTTTGATGTCTTTGTTTAATAATATTCATTGATTGTTTAAGTATTCTTAATAACAATATCGAAAAGGATAATTAATCACATTGGTGGATATTATTTAGTGTATTTTTCTCTCCTTCATAGGAGTTGGTAATAAATTATCTAAAAAAAAGATGGATACCTACAAAAATACACTTCGATACGCAAATTCATATATGTATGCTCAATGTTTTCGATCTCAATCATAAAAAATTTACCTATCTTGAGATTAGTGAATTTGTTTTATAAGTTTCTTTAGAAAAGAGATGACCATTTAAAATAAATATAGTTGGTTACTAAAATGAAGATAAATGTCTATCATGAAAAAGATAATACAAATATAAATCAAATTATAATATAAAGAATCTTTTATAATCGATTTATACGTTAATTATGATCGACTTATAATGACAGATCAAATATAAAGTTAGTTCGATTATATATAAAGTTTGATTATATTACTTAAGAAATTTGATTATAAATTTTAGGGCAAATCACGCATATAAACCAAGTGGAACCAAATTTTACACAATTCTACCAAAGAAAAAAACGTGACAAGGATCTACTAAGAGGACATTTCTATGTAGTTTGAATTAGAGCCATTCGAATTGTACCAATCAATAGTAATTCAAATCATCTTAATTCGAATTCTATTTCTACATACTAATTCAAAGTGGTAAAATTCAAATTATGCATGCATCAAATCAACATAGTAATTCGAATGACCCTGATTTGAATTACACACAAATACTTACCCACACTAGTTCGAACTAGCACCCGATTTTAACACCCATAGTAATTCGAAGCAAGCTAATTCGAATTACCCACAATTTAGCTACCCATGGTAATTCGAAATACCCCCATTCGAATTACAATGGTTTTTCCTATAAATAGAGTTTGAAATAACCTCATTCAAGCCACTATCACAAACTCCTACTTCACCAAATCCCAAAGAAAAGTTTTTTCAAACGACTCCAAGAAAGGGTAGAACAGAATATTCAGCCGATGGGGGATAACCCAGACTGACTTTATTGTTTGGATGGAGTCGCCCATATAGCCGGTGTCATCAATGAAGAGGTTAGTGCAAGCTTCTCTCTTTAAAATAGGAGTTAAAGTGCTTTTTTTTTCATATTTTTTTCCTTTTATATGTTAGAATGGTAGTCATTATTTAGCGTTGTTAAGTTAGATAGGATTGCTATATAAGTGATTTTTTCTAGTGGTTTATTAGTGGTCACAAATAAATAGGATAGTGCAAGAAGTAAGGACAACAGCTCTAACCATTGGCATGATGAAGGCCGAGATCACATGATAATCAAGACTCCTGTGATCGCTCGAGATCGACGTTGCCAGACAAGTATGAGGTCTGTTGTACTGTTTTACCTCCCAAATACCCTTGCGTTGGTGGAGACTGATCCTAATCAACCATGTGCACCCTTTCCCAAATTCAGTACACTTCCCAAGGTACTTGCGATAATCGGAGTCCACCACTTTGTACTGTACCCCGCGTCGGATGCTATATGTCCTCATGCTTAACACAGCCTCCTCTTTATCCTGAAATCGCTGACCAACCTGAAACTTTAAAAGACCTCCGGTTCTATGGGTATCTCTAGCACCAAATCTGGTGGGTTCCCTAGCAACCCCCTCCTGTCTCATGGCATCCAAGTCCAAGGATGAAAAGTACGGAGGGTACTGCTGAGTCCCAGAGCTAGAACCGCCGCTAGCCCCAACTAGATTACTCGCTGTAATGTCATCACCACTATCATCAGCAATGATGTCCGACTCCACATCATCAGCGTCATCATCATCCGGCAATGCATCATCCATACTAGCCGGTGCCCCACACTGTAAGAAAATCGGCACCCTATCAACGATACCAACCTCGCCGCCACCACTGCGGTTGAGATCAACGGTGAACGACGGGGAGGCCACAGGCTCGTCCTGAGGTGCAATCACAGGCACGGATGAAGATGCACCAACATGTCTCGAACTAGAACCGGCTGCCGTACCTGGAGTTTGGGTATTCCGGTTCAAACCTCCTATGTTAGAGACCATATCAATCAGCTTTGCCAACAACTCAGCTGTCCTAACTTCGGGATACTGCCGATGACAATGGAACAGGACCTCCAAATCCTCGTCACTCCCTATGACGAACGAATCGTACTTCATGTCATCTCGCAACACTGAGATCGGAATGCGATAGAATAACTTCTCAACCCGTTTTACGCCTTGCAGCCCAAGCTTTTGTATTATAGAATTTAGGAAGTCATTGAAGCTCATTGTAGGTCTCATAAAAATACTGAAGGGATCCTTATTAGTGAACTTCACACCAGAGCGTGTTTTTTTCTTATGGACCCTCTGTAGTGCACCAACACTAAAAAACTTTCCTCACTAGCCATTATGTTTCACTTTAATGAGAGGAATTCATGTTCACACCATACTTATACACGTATGGGGCCACATAATTCGAAACAACCAACTTCGAATTATATATATATATATATAATTCGAATCAACTAGCTTCGAACTACATTTTGAATTCCTTCCTTCATAATTCGAATCAGTGTGATTCGAACTACCATAAGTCAACCTACATGCATAATTCGAAAGAGTTAAATTTAAACTACTTAGGACTTCATGCATGCATAATTCGAGTTGACCAAATTCGAATTACACTTCCTTATTAATTCGAATTGATATGATTCGAATTACATAGAAACTTGCTTTTGGGTGAACCACATTACATTTTTCGCTTTGGTAGAATTCTATACTTTTTTCAACCATTTGGTTTAATACCGTGCTTTGTCCTAAATTTTATAAATTTTTATTATAAATAAGATTTGTGATTTTTTGTATTTTAATATATATTTATATATGGATGCCTAATTAGAGATATTTATGTATATATAAATTATAAGATATTTATAATCATTTTTAGTTTGGAACAATCTAATAAATTTTTATTTTTAATATATTTTATTAAAATATCTAAATATACATTAATAGTATGAGTCACCCAAATATTTATTAAAAAGTAATTAATTAATTATTAGCAACAACATGCATGATTAGTGGTAGTACTGGTGGTAGTACAATTTTTGATAATAGTAGTAGTAAATTGCGATACTTCAGCATTGACATTTAAGGGTTTGACTGTGATGGAAACACTACTAGAGTTGTGCTCCTGCTTCTGCTTATTTCACAAAGCATAAGGAATATAAAAATAAAATAGATAAACAAATAGACAAGAACCGAACTTATCCCATTACGGTCCCTTTCGTGTCGAGTGTATAAACCGCAAAAAATATTATTAATAATTGAATAAAAACAACAACATAATTCTGAAAAACGAATCCGCTAAAGAACTACACCAGGTAGTTCTCGTACCTAACTTATTTAATACTATATCCGTTTCGTAATATTTATTTCTTAAACCGACTAAGAAAAATAAAAAACTATATTTTGATAATAATAAAAAATTAATCTGATATAAATAATTAAATATAGAAGTTTTAATAATACAACTATTATTA
>NC_029775.3:22302618-22327665 GCF_000817695.3 Arachis duranensis
CCAACCTACATTTTTTTTAGATAAATTTTAGGTAGCTTAATATTATTTATTTATTATAAATGACAAAGATTTTAAAACTTTAATAAGGAAAATGAAACAGATATTATTTAAAAACATTTATAATAACTATTATATTTAAAATATTCATAAATTATAAAAAAGTTAAATAATAAATGGCCACAAATATTTAATTTATAAAGGAATATCTACAAAGTAGATATGGAAGTTCAAAACTAATCATTGGTATCATGTCAAAAAAAGGTAACTGTGGTTATCATATTTATACTATTTTTAGAATATCATTAAGTTTGTATTATTTTTTTTCGTTCTTTCATTTTTTTTATCACGATATTAAAATTAAATTCTTTATCTATATTTATATTATATATAATGAAAATATGAGAAGTGGTGGTGCATAATTTTCTTTTATAAAATATCCTACATCATGAATAAAATCAAAGATGACAAAAATTGACGGAAATGATCTGAGTTTACCGCGCCAAGTGCCAACTATAATATGAAAAGACAAAGAGAGAGAGAGTAATTTTGAAAGTGGATCTCACGTAACTGACGTAAGAGCGAGTGTATATTTTTTTTTTTTTTACTGAGAGTATTTTCAGCACCGCTTATTATGAATTTTATTCAAGAATTTATTACTAACGAATAACATTTTATATACACAGGATGAAATTCAAATTTTATTATCTATTTAAATAGACTAAAAAAGTTAATTCCTAAACCAACTAAAATTGATGAGTGTGTATATTGGTCAGAAGAGAGTGTGTGATGTTTTCAGCAGAAGCGGACAGAATATGCGCCGAGAGAGAGATGAACAAGGTACTTCTCTTCTTCTTCTGACTCCTATCATGTGTTGATATCTTACGTTCCCCTATTGGTTCTCTCTTTCTCTCTCTCTCTCTCTCATAAACCGACCTTCGCCGCCGTCGCGCTTCATCATTGTTTCCTACTTCGTAAAAACCTTCCCCTTTTCTTCTTGTTTTTCGTTTCGTTTCTTTGCTTCAATACTTTAAGTCGAAAGGTACCAGGTGAGGTGTGTGAGAGAGGGAGTTGGTTTTTCAGGTGCGGAATTATTTTTTTTTTTGAATGATTTGCATTTCTGAGTTATTTCTTCTTCTTGCTGTTGAGAATTTTTCTATAGCTGTCTGAACTTGAGCTAGAATTTTAATCTCTGTCCATGTCTTGATTTTTCTTAATTTATTTTATTCAGAAAATGATATATCAATCACAAAGCTTCAAACTTCTTCTTTGTCTTTTTTTTTTTAAATATAAATTTTGCGGATAGAACAAAATATGCAATCCTAAATTCCAAAACAGCTACTTTTGTGCAAAGTTTGAGGTTTAGTATTTTTGGATTGTGCTGACGTTTGATTTACTGTGAAAAAGCTGAGCTGACGTTTGATTTATCGTAAAAAAGTTGAGGTGGTACCAATCTATTATGGCGTTTACCCCATTCCTATAACCCGAGGCTGTCAATTTTTGACTTTCTTTGTTACTTGTTGACATGGAATCACAAAGTGAACTCCTGAATAATTCAATTTTGCTTTGTCTTTTTGGATTTTATGAGTTTGGTTTTTGGATCCTGTGTTTGGAATATGCATAAACTTACCAAGCACTTTTCTGTTCTCAAAGGCATAGGTCTTGTTATTGAAGTTTTGATAAAGGAAAAAGAAAATGGCTTCAAGATTAGGTAGTGATGATGATGCTGATAATAACAAAGGAAGCATGTGGGCTTTGGAGCAAAAGCTGGATCAGCCAATGGATGAAGAAGCTGCAAGGCTAAAAAATATGTACAGAGAAAAAGTAAGATATGCAAACTAATTTTTCATGTTCTTCTTTCTCTTTCTAATTTACTGAATTGGAATTCTATTTGTTTTCTAGGAAAACTGAAAAAGTATCCAGTCTTTCCTAATTAGTAATTAGCCTTTAATTAACTTTCTTAATTAATTTATGGAATTGAGAAATTAATGGTATACAATTGAATAAGTGCCTTATTTATACTTTTGTTTTTTCCAATTGTATTTTTCGTATTATAGGAAAAAGGATACAATTGGGAAAAAATGCTATTCTTACTACGTTTTAGTGATATGCTGTTTTAACTTGGTAGTATAGTAGATATGCTTGTGCATACTTTGAAAAGTGTTGTGTCGAAAATTCTAGTAAAACATGTAAATATTTTATTAGAATTATGGATGTGGTTCAACTGGGTTTAAGCCTAGTGAAAGGGGCTAGTCCCTTGTACAATGTGGCAAACTGCGATTTGATTCTTAATTAGGAGAGGTGCCTACATGTTGTGTGATTGTATCTGATCAATCATCAAACAAGATTTCCCTCATTGGAGGGTACCTGTGAGAATTATTCTTTCAAGAAAAGAAAAACAATCATGAAGGTGGAATTTAATTCCAGAGCATTTTTCTCATTTTGAAATCATATACTTAAAAGAAACTCAAGCACAAATCTAAATTCTAAGTAGTAGAAGAAGAAATTCAGGTTTCTACATGATGTTTTGGGTAGAAGTTCAATCTGGAAATCTTCATTCCAGATCCACCTACTACTATTTGGTATTAAGTTCCTTGTTATGCTGTTTTCATTTGTACAGAAATTTTCTGCGCTGTTGCTTCTTCGGCTTGCATATCAGAGTCTTGGTGTGGTTTATGGAGATTTGGGAACTTCCCCTTTGTATGTTTTCTACAATACATTTCCTCATGGAGCTAAAGATCGAGAGGATGTTATCGGAGCTCTTTCTTTGATTATATACTCTCTCACACTAGTGCCACTCCTCAAATATGTTTTTATTGTATTGAGAGCAAATGACAATGGCCAAGGTATAGATTGTTGTCCTGGTTTTATAGTGACATCTATTCATGTACTGCCAAACAATCGGAAGTGGTTTTTTTTCACACTTATTATTTAAAAAGAAAACTACTTTTGTTTTTGTGGCATCACATGATTGGTTGTCAATATAAAACTTCATTACAAAGATAGTGTACAGAAATTAAACTCTAAGGAACTTCATCTAGTATGATAGTGCCTGGCGGACACCAATATGTCTTAATACCACACATTTCACCTTCTGAATATATGACATTTTATTTTGAAGTTAACCTTTTTAATTAAAAGCTAAGTTGGTTCTTTGACAAGTAAAATATACTGCTATATCCATTTTTAAGACATTTCATGATAGCTTAGCATTGTTGAGCTGCAACTAATTCTTATTGAGCTTTATATCTGTGGACCAGGTGGAACATTCGCTCTCTACTCCTTGCTTTGCCGACACGCAAACCTTAAAATCATTCCCAACCAGCATCGTACTGATGAAGAGCTCACCACATATAGCCGGGCTACAATCCATGAAAGATCATTTGCTGCAAAAACCAAAAGATGGCTTGAGACACACGCATTTAATAAAAACTCCATCCTCATACTTGTCCTTGTTGGTACCTGCATGGTGATAGGAGACGGGATTCTTACCCCTGCTATATCTGGTATGTGTTACCTGATCTTGTTCCTAATTTCTTGCTATTTATTGCCAATGACTCACTAGTAAAGTGGCACAAGGAACTAAGAAAGAGGTGTACATGGGGCCGAAGGTCCTGTGTAGGCTAGGTGGTGGGAAACAAAGCACTGATTAATCAGGGCCCTCTTCGCTATGAAGTCCTTTCGTATTTAACATAAGCTTAAAGCTTGGGAAGGGCCTTGATGCATGGCCTTAGGTCTGGTTGGGAAATAGATTATTTAAGCACTAATTGTAAAAATAAGAATTATCAATTCTTCGATATGAAAATACACCTTGGAGGATCTGAAGCATCTTAAAAGTAAACATGTTAGAAAAAACGTATAGTATGGGTGATTTTAAGATTAATCAATTAATTTGATTTTATTCATTTATTTACTTTTATATTGCATATTTTTTAGTGGATCTTCAGTTTATGCAAGACATATGTAACTATATGTTCTATTGCAGTTTTATCTGCTGCTGGAGGCATCAAGGTAAATCGCCCCGATGTGGATAGTGGTATGGTACTACTCTTGTATAAGTGCATTTTACTTCAATTTCTACCACTTTGTGTAACTAGCATTCAAGTTTCAGCTGGTTTGTTTTCCTGAAAAGATTTTCTTTTCTGTTGCTGCCTTGCTGAGTTATAGGCGTAGTTGTGCTGGTTGCTGTTGTAATACTAGTCGGGTTATTCAGCTTGCAACATTATGGTACGGATAGAGTTGGTTGGCTCTTCGCTCCAATCGTCTTACTTTGGTTTCTGCTAATTGGAGGTATCGGTATGTACAACATATGGAATTATGACAGCAGTGTTTTAAAAGCATTTTCACCTATCTATATATATCGGTATCTAAGAAGAGGAGGGAGAGAAGGTTGGACTTCCCTTGGTGGTATCTTGCTTAGCATAACAGGTGAATTCATTTTTTATTGCCGTTGTATCCTCATCGTGGAGAATATTTCAGAACTAATAATAAAGTGAAGTGCATTGTTAACTTGAACTCGACAACCGGTGATCATTTATTTCAGGGACGGAGGCTCTTTTTGCCGACTTAGCTCATTTTCCAGTCTCATCTGTACAAATTGCATTCACTCTAGTTGTGTTCCCTTGCCTTCTTTTAGCATATTCTGGACAGGCCGCCTACCTTCTATTAAACTTGGATCATACGAAAGATGCTTTCTACCGTTCTATTCCAGGTTTGTCTTAGACTTGCTTTAAAGCTTCTATTGAGAGTATAAGACATGTCAAATTTTGCATTAAATTCTTTTGTTTACTGCTATGCCATTTCATGCCCGAAAGTGACTGCCTGATATATGAATCCTCTGCCGTGCAGAAAAAATATATTGGCCCGTATTTGTCGTAGCAACAGCAGCAGCTATTGTAGCTAGCCAGGCTACAATAACAGCAACCTTTTCAATTATTAAGCAAGCGCTAGCTCACGGCTGTTTCCCACGAGTCAAAGTTGTACATACATCAAAGAATTTCCTTGGCCAGATATATATTCCAGATATGAATTGGATCCTTATGATTCTTTGCATCGCTGTTACGGCTGGGTTTAAGAATCAAAACCAGATTGGAAATGCATATGGTATGTTTCTTTCTGAGGTTAAATGTGTTATGCATATTTTGGCACATTTTTTTCTTCCTAGAATTTCATTATTAGAAAGAGATACCAAGAAATATACAAGTTCTAGCAGTATTATGCATGCATCTCGTCTGTCAAAACCTTTATTGTGCGAGCAAACTCCCAATTTGGTCATTGGCAGCTTTTGCATCAGATAGTCTTGTCCTTCACTGTTTTTTTATTATACTCGAAGTTTCTAACCATGTAAAAAGGTGGTCCAAATTTTCTCTAGAATTAGAAAATGATGATTGTAATGAAAATGGTGAAGGATGAGATTGTCCAATGCAAAAGTCATGACTTGTCAATAAGACCAAGTTGGGGGTTCACTCTTATTATGCGTATTAAATCATTTATTGCTACGTCTTGATTTAAAATCTCATATAAATGCAATGTCACTACAGGTACTGCTGTTGTGTTGGTCATGCTGGTTACAACACTGCTCATGATTTTAATCATGCTGTTAGTCTGGCACTGCCATTGGATTCTTGTCGTCATTTTCACACTCACATCGTTGGTTGTGGAATGCACATACTTTTCAGCTGTACTATTCAAAGTTGATCAAGGTGGTTGGGCACCCCTTGTAATTGCTGGAGTATTTTTCATTATAATGTATGTTTGGCATTATGGTACCTTGAAGCGCTACGAGTTTGAAATGCATAGTAAGGTCTCAATGGCATGGGTTCTTGGCCTCGGACCGAGTTTGGGACTTGTCCGTGTCCCTGGAGTTGGATTAGTATACACAGAGCTTGCAAGTGGAGTACCACACATCTTTTCCCACTTCATCACCAACTTACCAGCCATCCATTCTGTGGTGGTTTTCGTGTGTGTCAAGTATCTTCCTGTCTACACCGTTCCAGAAGAAGAACGATTCCTTGTAAAGAGGATTGGCCCCAAGAACTTCCACATGTTCCGGTGCGTGGCACGGTATGGCTATAAAGACCTGCACAAGAAAGATGATGATTTTGAGAAGAAACTATTCCATAATCTTTTTGTGTTTGTTAAGCTCGAGTCGATGATGGAAGGATTCTCTGATTCTGATGAGTACAGTTTGTACGGCCAGCAAACAGTGGAGTCTAGAGATGCTGTGTTGAACAACAACAATAATGACAACACAGCTTCCTCAAATGTTGACTTGTCAATTTCGACAGTAGATTCAATAGTACCAGTTAGATCTCCATCACCTGTGAATATCACTGTACAGTCATCCGATCGTGTAAGCAGCCACACCGAGGTTGATGAACTCGAATTCTTGAACAACTGCCGGGATGCCGGGGTGGTCCACATACTAGGAAACACAGTTGTGAGGGCAAGGAGGGATTCAAGATTCTACAAGAAAATAGCTGTTGATTATATATATGCATTCCTTAGGAAGATATGCAGGGAGCATAGTGTGATTTTCAATATTCCTCATGAGAGTCTCCTAAATGTTGGTCAGATTTTCTATGTATAGTGCCTCTTCCATTCCTCTTAAGATGTATCATTTGTGATTTTTCCTTTTTGTGCACAGTTGAGAAATATTATAGGATATGAACGCATTATGCATTTAATAGTTAAGTTTTGTATGTATTATTTTCTTTGAAATATGAATAATAAATCATCATTTTTGCATTATGCATTTAATAGTTAAGTTTTGTATGTATTATTTTCTTTGAAATATGAATAATAAGTCATCATTTTTTTTTGTAATTATATATTGACTTTTAATCATTTTACTATTTTTAGGATTTGCAATGATCTATCATTTTTTTTTTCTTTTTACTGGAGCATTTGCAGTTACCTATTAACTTGAAATGCTTGTTGGTTAGTTTAGAATGTAGAGTGCGCTCGTTTATGATTAAAACTGAATCTGATGCACTTTTCTCAATCTGTAAATGGTGTTAAGCTTTTGTCGAATGATTAAAATTTTCTCCGCACTCGTCTGGAAAAGAAAAAGGAGTTTATCTATCAACTTGAGATTCATTTATGCTGACAACAAACGAAGCATATGGGAGTAACCTAAAGAAAAAGGGTAGCATGTGGGCTTTAGATCAGAACCTCGATGAGCCTATTGATGACGATGCTGTGAGGATCAGAAATATATCCAAAGAAAAAGTAAGCTTCAAACTCTCTTTTTCATATTCCTCTTTGTTTCTCTTTCTCTTCCCCAGTTGGATTTTCGTTTTATTTGAAAAACTATGAAATGTCTAAAACCTATCTTGTCTTGCATAATTAAATAAATCTTTTTTTTTACTTTCCTTTTTTTCTGGACCAATTCCTTAATAAATTGATGGAATTGAATGATAGCATTTCTGGTTTATCAATCAGCATTCAATACTATAGATATAGAAATTCAAAGATATGCTATTTCAATTAGGTAGTACAGTAGATATATGCTTGTGCCATGCTTGCAAAAGGGTTCATGTTGAAAAATCTTAAAAGGAAAGAGGTTAAATTATTCAATATAATTATTTTGAATGTGAATCATTGGGGTATAGGAGCATACCTTTTATATAATAGTTTATTTCAAATATTCGAAAGAAATTCAAGCACAAACCTAAATGCTAAGTAGACTAAAATTCAGATTTCTACATATTGTTCTGGGTAAAATTTCAATCTGGAAATCTTCATTCCAGATCCAATTACAAGATATTGTACTGGCTATTAGAGTATTAGTATTTTCTATTAAGTTCCTTGTTAATTCTGTTTCCATTTCTACAGAAATTTTCGGCTCTGTTAATTCTTCGGCTTGCATATCAGAGTCTTGGTGTGGTTTATGGAGATTTGGGAACTTCCCCTTTGTACGTTTTCTACAATACTTTTCCTCATGGTGCTAAAGATCAGGAGGATGTTATTGGAGCTCTTTCTTTGATTATATACTCACTTACACTGGTGCCGCTCATCAAATACGTTTTTATTGTATTGAGAGCAAATGACAATGGCCAAGGTATAGATTGCTGCAGTAGATTTTCGTTATTCAATTGATGTACAGTAATAGATTTTGTTCTTCAAATGAAAATGGCCAAAACCAACTTGGGTTGATTGAGTAGTCAGCTCATTCGTACGCTTAAATAAGTGTTAGTGGTTTGAATCTCCTCTTGTGTATTAAGCAACTCATTGGCCAACGACGGATCCTTAAATAGAGCTACGATATGTGACGGATTAGTCATCAGTCTGCTGGACTGGGAGATACTGTAGAAAACTAAAAAAATAAAAGATGACAATGGCCAAGGTATGCACTGGTGTTCTTGATGTGAAAAAGTGGTTTGGTGTGGTTTTGGTTTGGGTTGTGAAAAAACCACATCATGAACACTAGTGTAGACCTTGGCCATTGTTAAAAATCTTACACTTAGATTCATGTGGTGGATCTGAAAGGTTGCTAGTTACTTTTGCTGATTTGGCTATAGATAATTGAGTATTTGTAATCTGAAATTTCTTTATTCACAATGATAATATCTTGTTGATGTACCTATCTGAATTTCCATTTTGAAGCTAACCTTTTAAGTAGAAGCTAAGTGGATTCCTTGATAAGTAAAATATATTGATATTCCCATTTAAGCCGTTTCAGATAGAAATGTCTGTTTGGCATTGCTGAGCTGCAACCAAGTTTTACAGAGCTTACATCTGTGGACCAGGTGGAACATTCGCTCTCTACTCTTTGCTTTGCCGACACGCCAACATTAAAATCATTCCCAATCTGCATCGTACCGATGAAGAGCTCACTACATATAGTCGGGCCACCATCCACGAAAAGTCGTTTGCTGCGAAAACTAAAAGATGGATAGAGGCACACCAATATGCTAAAGACACTATCCTGATCCTTGTCCTCATTGGTACCTGCATGATGATTGGGGATGGGATTCTTACCCCAACTATTTCTGGTATGTGCTCTGTTTGCACTTGATCTTCTTGTTCCTGTATAGCTTATAGTTCTGTGAATGTGAACTTTCTTGATATTTATTCTAACTAGATAAGGTTATCTATTGCAGTTTTATCTGCAGTTGGTGGCATCAAGTTAACTATCCCTGATGTGAAAAATGGTATGGTACCACTCCTAAATACTCTTGTATCAACGCAATTTTTTTTTATTTTATTTCTCAATGCATTTGCCATGTGTAACTAATATCAGAGTTTAAACTAGTTTGCTTTTGCTTTGTTGAAAAGATTTTTCTTTTTGATGTGGTGTTTCAGAAGTGGTAGTGCTGGTTTCTGTTGCAATAATAGTTGGGTTATTCAGCTTGCAACATTATGGTACGGATCGAGTTGGTTGGCTCTTTGCTCCAATTGTCTTGCTTTGGCTTCTCCTAATTGGAGCTATTGGTATATACAACATATTGAATTACGACCGCAGTGTTCTAAGAGCATTTTCTCCCGTCTATATCTATCGGTATCTAAAAAGAGGACGGCGAGAAGATTGGACTTCCCTTGGTGGTATCATGCTCAGCATAACAGGTTAATAAGTCAGTTTTCATTGTTGTTGAATGATGATATCCTCCTTATACGTCATATTTCAGAATTGTTCATGTGAACTTAACACTGTTGTTTGATTCATTTCAGGAACCGAAGCTCTTTTTGCTGACTTGGCTCATTTTCCAGTCTCATCTGTACAAATTGCATTTACTGTTCTCGTGTTTCCTTGCCTTCTCTTGGCGTACTCTGGACAGGCCGCTTATCTTCTGAATAACTTGGATCATACGCAAGATGCTTTCTATCGTTCTATTCCAGGTTCGTCATAGTATTAAAATTTCTATTTTCTATGGACACGTGGTGTGAGAGGGCATTACCATCTGATTTGATAGTTTGGCTGAAAAATAGTGCAGATTTTGATGAATGACTTCGTCTGTAAAAGTTACAAAATGTAATACTTTATGTCAAAAATGTAAAAAGAGCATGTGACATGTATTTGCACACCTATATAAAATGTTAAAACCTGTATACTTTGTTTATCAGGATAGTCATTGAAATCAATTATTCATGTGGGATCAAGAGACTGGGTTGTGGAGGCATTAAAATTAGTGTAATCAAGATCACAGCATAATTGACATTGTTGCTCATATGATGAGTAGTTTTCTTAAAAAGTAGAATTTGATATCGAATTTAGCAGTAAATTCATTTGTTTCACTGCCAAACCTTCCTTGTGCCTAAAGCATTGTCTTATTCTGATGTTTATGTGAATGCTGTGGAGATAAAACTATAACAAGATTCTATATTTCTTTCTTAGAATGATGCACATTTGCTTCTTCATTTCTTCATTTCTTCATTTAGCACTTTAATATGTTTGTTGTTGGTTACCTTTTTGCACCGCAGACAAAATGTACTGGCCGGTATTTGTTGTGGCAACAGGAGCGGCTGTTGTTGCAAGCCAGGCTACAATATCTGCAACCTCTTCAATTATTAAGCAAGCCCGTGCTCATGGCTGTTTTCCGCGAGTCAAAATCGTACATACTTCGAAGAAGTTCCTTGGCCAGATATATATTCCAGACATCAATTGGATTCTTATGGTTCTCTGCATCACTGTTACTGCTGGGTTTGAGAATCAAAGCCAAATTGGAAATGCATATGGTAAGTGTTTCGTTGCCTAATGGCGCGAGTCATATTTTTCGCACATTTAAGATCTTGTAATGAAGAGAGTAACAACATTTCTTGTTGTAATAGGTACTGCTGTTTTGTTTGTGATGCTGGTAACAACATTTCTCATGATATTAATCATGATATTAGTGTGGCACTGCCATTGGATCCTTGCCATCATTTTTGCCGGCGTATCACTTCTTGTGGAGCTTTCATACTGCTCTGCTGTGCTATTCAAAGTTGATCAAGGTAGTTGGATACCCTTTTTAATTGCTGGAGCATTTTTCATTGTCATGTATGTATGGCACTACGGTAAGCTGAAACGATACGAGTTTGAAATGCATAGTAAGGTCTCAATGGCATGGGTTCTTGGCCTCGGACCGAGTTTAGGACTGGTTCGAGTCCCCGGAGTTGGACTAGTATACACACAACTCTCAAGAGGAGTACCACATATCTTTTCACATTTCATAACTAACTTGCCGGCTATACATTCCGTTGTAATTTTCGTGTGCGTTAAGTATCTTCCTGTCTACACTGTCCCGGAAGAAGAACGGTTCCTTGTCAAGAGAATTGGCCCCAAGAGTCTCCACATGTTTCGCTGTGTGGCGCGATATGGCTACAAAGATCTCCACAGGAGAGATGATGATTTTGAGAACAAACTCTTCGAAAGTCTTTTCTTGTTTGTCAAGCTTGACTACATGATGGAAGGATGCTCGGATTCAGAGAATTACAGTTCGTATGAGCAAACACCGGCGGAGTCGAATAACAATAACGAGAATACACATTCATCGAATATGGATTTGTCAGTTACGTCAGTAGATTCACTAGAATCTGATAGATCTGAATCACATGGGAATATTGCTTCACGGCCACCTGAGGTCGATGAACTCGAGTTCTTGAACAAATGCCGGGATGCCGGGGTGGTTCACATTCTTGGAAACACAGTTGTGAGGACGAGGGATTCAAGATTCTACAAGAAAATAGCTATTAATTTTATATATGCATTCCTTAGGAAGATATGCAGGGAAAATAGTGTGCTTTTCAACATTCCTCATGAGAGTCTCTTAACTGTTGGTCAGATTTGCTATATATAGTGCCCCTTTACCTCCTCCTGTTTTATGCAAATGTGGAATAAAATACTGGGAACACATCCCATGAGATTTTTGAATATATTATACGTTGAACTTGAAGTCTCTGAATATTATGTATATTCAAATGTATAAAAAATTATTTTTTTATAGAGGAATTAAAAAAATAGAAATAATTAGAAAATGAAAAAAATACTAGCCTAAAATAATGAAAGATTTCTAGTCATAAAATTCCTAAAAATAAGCTAAACTAAAACTAGAAAGAATATTATAATTAATTTTATTTACAAAAAAGATTCATGAAATAAATTAGGAATTTGATTTTAATTTGATCTAGTCAACATTCCCCCTCAAGCTGGCTTGAAGATATCCTTCATTGATAGCTTGCTTATTATGCTATCAAAGGTCTTTTTGGATAATCATTTAGTTAGAACACATGCCAATTGTTCCGTGGTCGGAACATATAGGATACAAATCTGTTCTCTTTCAATCTTTTCCTTTATAAAATGTTCGTCAACTTCAACATGTTTAGTTTTATCATGCAGAACTGGATTATGGGCAATAGAAATTGCAGATTTGTTGTCACAATACAACCTTATTAATGGAGAAATAGGAACCTTTAGTTCTTTTAGGATTTTTTCTACCCATAGTGCTTTACATATTCTATGAACCACTGCTCTAAACTCAGCTTCTGCACTACTTCGTGCCACAACACTCTGCTTTTTACTCCTTCATCCAACCAGGTTTCCTTCAACAAAGGTGCAATACCTAGATGTTGACCTTCTATCCATGACATTCCCAGCCCAATCTGCATCTGTATAGGCTTCAACTTAAAGATGTCCATAGTTTTTGTAGAGTAACCCTTTCCCAGGCGACCCCTTCAAGTACCTTAAGATTCTAAAGACAGCATCCATGTGTTCTCGGCTAGGTGAATGCATAAACTGGCTTACCATGCTCACACCAAAGGCTATATCCAGGCGTGTATGGGATAAATATATTAGCCTCCCCACTTTGTCCATTACATTTTCTAGTTCAACTGGTTTCAATTTTAAGTTAGGCTCTATAGGTGTTTCAGCAGCTTTACAACCAAGTAATCCCGTCTCTTTTAAAAAATTTAGGATATTTTCGTTGGTTCATAAAAATGCCTTCCTTAGACCTTGCAAATTCAATTTCAAGAAAGTATTTTAATGAGCCAAGTTCTTTGATTTCAAAAGCTTTGGCAAGCTTTTCTTTCAAGTCTTTCAGCTCCAAGCTATCATCACCTGTCAGAATAATGTCATCCACATATACAATTAAGATGTCAATTTTATTAACTGCTGAATGTTTATAGAAAAGTGTATGGTCAGCTTGGCTTTGAGTATAACCAAGTCCCTTCACCATCATTCCAAGTCGTTCAAACCAAGCTCTTGGGGATTATTTCAATTCATATAGAGATTTCTTTAGTTTGCACACTTTATTACTCCCTAGTTCAGCCTCAAATTCAGGTGGAAGTTTCATGAACACCTCTTCCTCTAACTCCCCATTCAGGAAAGCATTCTTTACATCCAATTGATGTAAAGGCCAATTGTAATTCACAGCAAGAGATAAGAGAATCCGCACAGAGTTGAGTTTAGCAACTGGAGCAAAGGTCTCTCGATAATCTACTCTATAGGTTTGTGTAAATCTCCTAGCTACTAACCTAGCCTTATACCTCTCTATGCTTCCATCAGCATTGCACTTGATGTTGAAAATCCACCTGCAGCCAACCAATTTTGTATTCTGTGGTAGATCTACAATCTCCCAAGTTTCATTCTTCTTGAGTGCATGCCACTCTTCCATCACTGCTAATTTCCAATTGGGATCATCTAGTGCTTCCTCTATATTTCTAGGCACAAACAGATTTGTAATTTTAGAAGTAAAAGCTCGATGTTTTTGAGAGAGATTTTGGTAACAAACATAACTGGAAATAGGATGGTTGGTGCTGGTTTTGAGTACCTTTTTTGTGCAGGTTCTGGTTTCTTTCTTAAGGACTATTGGAAAATTATTATTAGAAGTAGCAATATCAGATTTACCTGGAAGATCCTCAGGTACTACAGTTGGGCCGTCTTTCAGATTTTCAGATTGGGCTGGTACAAAGATGATGGGCTAGTCTCTATTCTTCTTGGGATATTTTTTATCATAACATCGAAGCTTCTTTTCTGATTGTGGTATTTCTTTTTCTGTTTGTGTTCCAACTAATTCTGACACAATTTTAGAATTGATTTTCACATCTTTTTTGGCAATTATTTTAGAATTTGTTTGATCAGTGAAAGTTGTATCCTCAATATGTAAGATAGGAGTGAGTAAAAGTTCATGCAAAAAATTTTCTTCACTTAAACTCTCCCTCTGAAGAAATTTTTTCTGAAAAAATGTTTCATGTTCCAAAAAAGTAACATCCATGCTTACATGACATTTTTTTGTGTGTGGATTGAAACATTTATAACCCTTTTGATTTGGGAAATAGCCAATAAAAATGCATTTTTCTGCCCTTGGATCAAGTTTACTTCGGGGTGAAGGTGTATGTAAAAATACAGTACAACCAAATATTTTTAAAGGTAAATCAGAATGCAACCTACATGCTAAAAAATTCTTTTTGAAAGTATTCAACGGTGTGCAGTAATTTAACACACGCGTAAACATTCGATTTATGAGATAGGTTGCTGTTAGGATAGCATCTCCCCATAAGTACTTTGGAACATTACCCTCAAACATAATGGCACGTGCTACTTCAAGAAGATGTTTATTCTTCCTTTCAGCAATGCCATTTTGTTGGGGTGTATTGGGACATGTAGATTGATGTTGAATACCTTTTTTTTTTGAAAAAATTCACCAAGATTTTTGTTAAAGAATTCAGTACCATTATCACTTTTTAATATTGAAAATTTTGTGTCAAATTGAGTTTCTACCATTTTTGAAAAATACTGAAAAATTTTAGAAACCTCAGATTTTTCATGCATGAGATAGATCCAACATAGTCGTGTGTGGTCATCGATAAAAGTCACAAACCATTTCTTTCCAAATTGAGTTGTTATTTTTGATGGACCCCATACATCACTATGAATCAACTGGAAAGGTTTAGATGCATGATAAGGTTGAGAGTAATAAGGAACTCTATGACTCTTTGCACGAATACAACTTTCACATTTAAATAAGGAAGAATTAATATTTTTAAACAAACTTGGAAACAAATGTTTGAAATATGGAAAATTAGGGTGTCCTAGTCTGTTGTGCCAGAGCATTATTTGGTTCTTTATAGGTATAGAACTTATACCACTAAATCCTTGAGCTACTTTATCTTCCGAAATATCCTCAAAATGATAGAGTCCGTCCATCATCTTAGCATTGCCAATCATATTCCCCAAGGTCTGGTCCTGAACAATACCATGAGTGTCAAAGAATGTCACAGCACAATTGGAATCCTTGCAGATTTTACTAATAGAGAGAAAATTACAAGAAAGCTTTGGTACATGTAGGACATTTCTTAGGTCAATATTTTTGAACAATTTAATTGTACCCTTTTCAGCAATGGATGAAAAACTACCATCAGCAACTCTAATTTTCTCATTTTCAAAAGAAGGAGAATAAGTTTTAAATAAAGGAGAGAGGCTGGTCATATGGTCAAATGCACCTGAATCGACAATCCATGGTGCATTCAAGTTTGAGGTGCAGTTAAGAGACATAGGAATACTAAAATTACTTGTTTGAGCTAAAGAATCACTAGGAGTACTAGATACAGAACTGGAATTTAACAGCCTTATGAGCTGCTCAACCTGTTCCTTACTCAAGGATGATTTTTCAGCCTCATGAGCAGTTGGGGTAGAATGTATTTTGGGACCAGGTTTGCTGCCTTTAAGATGTGCTGGTTTTCCATGAATCTTCCAGCAGGTTTCTCGGATGTGACGAGGTTTATTGCAGTGGTCATATCAAATATTGAAGGGATGCTTCTGATTTGATGAACTTTTAAGTGCAGCAGGTGCCACTAAGAGTGCATTAAACTCCAAAGAAGTCTGTTCAGTCTTACCTTTTCCCATCATCACAGCTCTATGAGTTTTTTCTCTTCTAACCTCAGCAAAAACTTCTCCAATTGATGGTAGGATTGCTCTTCCAATAATTTTGCCACGAACTTCATCTAGCTCCACATTAAGGCCTGCAAGAAATTGAAATATCATCCCTTCTTTCACTGTTTGTTGGTGGTGTTTGGCATCAGCGGCTGAAATTCACTTGTAGTTATTGAAGTAGTCAAGGTCCTGCCACACCCACTTTAATGTGTGGAAATATTTGGTGACATTGTCACTCCCTTGTTGAATTTCTCTAGCTTTTAGAGTAAATTCATAAATCTAGAATTTATTCCCAAGATCAGAGTACATCTCCTTTATATTATCCCACAATTCTTTGGCAGTGGTATAGTACATATAGTTACTACTGATATCCTCCTCCATTGAGTTCACCAGCCATGTCATCACCATAGAATTTTTGGTATCCCACACATTATATTGTGTGTCAGTGACGTTAGGCTGGCTTCGCTCACCAGTGAGATATCCAATCTTTCCTCTTTCACGAATGTACATCTGAACTGATTGAGACCACCTAAGGTAGTTTGATCCATTAAGTCAAAATGTGGTGATCTGAACTGAATAGGAGTCACCACTAACTAGTACCCATTGCTCAGATTTTAAATCTAATGGATTAGGAGTGGTGTTCTCCTTTTGTTCATGATTAATGACTGAGAAACTGTCAGCCATATCTATAAATCAGAGGCACAGTGCAGAGATTCCGCTCTGATACCAACTTGAAGTGTCTGAATATTATGTATATTCAAATGTACAGGAAATCATCTCTTTATAGAAGAATTACAGAAATAGAAATAACTAGAAAATAGAAAAAATACTAGCCTCAAATAAGGAAAGATTTCTAATCATAAAATTCCTAAAAATAAGCTAAACTAAAACTGGAAAGGATATTATAATTAATTCTATTTATAGAAAAGATTCATGAAATAAATTAAGGATTTGATTTTGATTTGATATAGTCAACAGTTGATATATTCTTTTTTATTATAATATAAAAATTGATAGGAAATAAATGTTTAACTGGACTGCATGAAGTTTTATATTAGATTGTATGGATGGAGCAGAACTTGCTACGAGGGTATGAGCAAAATATATATAGACTACATGGGGATAGTCATATTGCTAGGAGGCTTTGATATATGGTATAAAATTTAAATTACATTGAATTTGTATGAAATTTAAATTTTTTAGTCGAAATTTTACATAGTTTTGTTTGGCTTTTCAGGGTGGTAGGATCATATGCACAAGAAAAAATATACTGGAACGTCCCAACAAGCTAGCCAGGTCATCCTTCATACGAGCACACTGGTACGTCCCAACAAGCTAGCCAGGCCATTCTTCACACGAGTCGGTTTTGGTAATGTAGCCTACATGCTTGAGTGGGATTATGATTGGTGTTTTCTATCAAGTGGTGCCGGAGTCACATACTTTTTATTTTATCTGTGGAGAGATGACAATCACTCCGTAGGATGTAACTTACCAGTTAGGACTTTGGACGAAAAGAGATTCTGTTAGTGGCTACATGATAGGGTGAGAGATGTTCTATGATGAACGTAACAGGGAGGATTTATGTATGCAATTGCTAGGAGTCGTAGCGAAGTCTTGCTGGCAAACAGGATCAGAGTAAGTGGGTTGTCAACCTATTCTTATTTTGGGTGATAGTAAGTCAAGATTTAGACGAGGATTCCATGCAGGAGTGACATATGCAGTACATTCGAGGGTATATCATGCAGATCATAGGAGGTATCCTTTTTTTGGATACGTCAAACTCCCGAGTCGATATAAGGTGGCTCCCACTTTTAGACTCCAGATGTCTTAGGATTCTACTGTTCTGCCTTTCTTTGCCAGCAGATGTGCCGGGTGATACATAGCAAGTAGCAAAACTTGGATAGTTGCAGTAGTTTGCTCCTTTTTTGGACGTATCCTTGCATCATTCCATGTCGACCCCAAAGATTTGGCGAGCAGAGGTTTTTTATTGACACAGAGTTATTTAGTATTTTTTATTTATTTCGTTGTTCTCAAATATCTCGATTAAGAATATGTAATTTATGAGAACTAATGGGGTTCGCAGGTGGTTGGAATACAAGCCAGTTAGGGACCGTGAGGAGACTAGAATGAGGATCTGATTCTCAATAGTATCAGGGTAAGCAATGTAAGTAATCCATATATTGCTGCCTTTAGGTGGCATATTTAGATCAATTATCAATTTCATGATGTTCTTTTTCACGGTACCATTTGACTGAGTGTCATCACCAATCTCTGAAGAACTCCTCTCACATAGATCAACCAGATAAACAAATAATTACAAAATATGAATTCTGAAGAAATGATTGTGTCCGTTTCTGATTAATTTTACATCACCATCATCACATAATCGATACCTATGCCAAACAAATAAAAATAATGCTATTAAACAGATCAACAAAATAAAATTATCAATTAATTAATATTTATTTAAATAATACATTTTATAATAAAAAGTATTATTTACTTCTATTGGATATTTGTAGTAAATTTTTTTTCACGCTTTTTGTGTGCCAACAAATAGCATGTAGAACAAGATTACTCAATGTCGCCAGACAACTCAAATCTGGTGACATGTCAATAAATATATGTTTAGGAGAACAAAATATAATAAATTCATTATAATCTAATATTTCTCTATCATCATGAATTGTTAATAGCGGAGTTCGAACCATTTTACAAATAAAAAAGTAAGAGAAGGAGGTAAAAGAGGTAAAGAAGTGAATTTATGTATGTTAGTGCAAATGAATTCACTTCAGAGCAACTCCAACGCTTCAGATTCAATAATACTTTTTTTCTAACAAATTGAGTTTCCAACCGTTGGAAAGAAGTGGAGAAGGTTCCCACACAGTTTTCAAGAGGAATGAGTCATTCTGAATGGAGACTTGGGATAACTAATAATAACTTGCCAAATGATAAATTATTATTTAAATAAATAATTATATTAAATAATAATATTTTTATTTAATTAATGATTATAATAATTAATTAGACTAAATAATTAAATTTCTATTTAACTAATAATTTATATTAATTATTTATGTCATAATTAATATTGAATATTATTTATATTATTATATTAAATTAGTCGTTGTAAAATTAGTCGTTGTCAAGTTTACAAAATCAAGGTTCTGCTGATATTATTTTTGTTCGAAAAAATGGATCCAAATCAACTCAAATCTTTTTTCAAATACTTACAAAACTTTTCTCAAATTTCAAATACCCAACAATCTCAAACCTCAAACTCTCAAGTTCCAAATCAAAACTTCACACTACCGAATACATTTTAAAATCCAAATCCATAAAATCTTTCTAATTTCAATTTTCAAGCATCTTATAATAATCAATTTCCTATATTCCAACTGCAAAATCAAAATTCACAAACACCACATTTTGCATTTTCATCCATATTTAACCCCTCTATCGGAAACGTTACTCCAACTTCCTTTCCATTTTCAACTTAATTCAATACATCAAGACATAACTCATCTGGTGTTGGTGGCTGATGAGCGGATAATTTATACGCTTTTTGGCATTATTTTTACATAGTTTTTAGTAGGATCTAGCTACTTTTTAGTATATTTTTATTAGTTTTTAAACAAAATTCACATTTCTGGACTTTATTATGAGTTTGTGTATTTTTCTGTGATTTCAAGTATTTTCTGGCTGAAATTGAGGGACCTAAGCAAAAATCTCATTCAGAGGCTGACAAAGGACAGTTGATGCTGTTGGATTCTGACCTCCCTGTACTCGAATAGAATTTTTGGAGCTACAAAAACCCAAATGGCGCGCTCTTAATTGTGTTGGAAAGTAGACATCCAGGGCTTTCCCACAATATATATTAGTCCATACGTTGCCCGAGCTTAGACGACGCAAACTGGCGTTCAATGCCAGAACGCCCAAAACACGTTACAACTTGGCGTTCAACTCCAAGAGAAGCCTCAGCTCGTGGATAGATCAAGCTCAGCCCAAACATCCACCAAGTGGGCCCCGGAAGTGGATTTATGCATCAATTACATACTCCTGTAAACCCTAGTAGCTAGTCTAGTATAAATAGGTTAGTTTACCATTGTATTAGACATCTTGGGACGATTAGTTCTCAGATCATGGGGGCTGGCCATTCGGCCATGCCTGGACCTTTCACTTATGTATTTTCAACGGTGGAGTTTCTACACACCATAGATTAAGGGTGTGGAGCTCTGCTGTACCTCAAGTTTCAATACAATTACTATTATTTTCTATTCAATTCTCTTTTATTCCTATTCTAAGATATTCGTTGCACTTCAACTTGACGAATGTGATGATCCGTGACACTCATCATCATTCTCACCTATGAACGCGCGTGACTGACAACCACTTCTGTTCTACCTTAGGCCGGGCGCATATCTCTTAGATTCCCCAACAGAATCTTCGTGGTATAAGCTAGATAGATGGCGGCATTCATGGGAATCCGAAAAGTCTAACCTTGTCTGTGGTATTCCGAGTAGGATTCTGGGAATCCGGAAAGTCTAACCTTGTCTGTGGTATTCCAAGTAGGATTCTGGGATTGAATGACTGTGACGAGCTTCAAACTCATGAAGGCTGGGTGTTAGTGACAGACGCAAAAGAATCAAGGGATTCTATTCCAACCTGATTGAGAACCGACAGATGATTAGCCGTGCTGTGTGATGATTGGATTTTTGACGGTTTAGAATTTCACAAATGAATTCTCGTTGCAAGTATAGTTCCTAAACCAAGCAATAATCTTTTCGTACAAAAAGTTGTTTGTCACTAAAACAAACCCCTAAATTTATAAACCGAAGTATTCAAACCTCGGGTCGTTCTCCCTAGGAATTACAATAAAGTGTCTTGTTATTGGTTGTGAGTTATTTTGGGGTTTTTGGATAAGAAGCATGAAAAGTAAATGGCAATGAAAATAAACTAACAACTATAAAAGGCTCTTGGCAAGGTATGAAAATTAGAAGTCCTATCCTAGTTATCCTTCTCAATTGTGATGAGAATTGTTCATTGCTACCACTTAGTTAACCCTTACTAAATAAAGGAAAGTCAAGTGGATGAATTGACTTGAGCCACAAGACCTAGCCAACTCCCAAGGAAAGACTAGCTTTAGTGCACTCCAAACCAATTAGCAATCTCTCCAATTATCAATCAACAAAGGAATTAGATAACTCAAGTGTCACTAATTACTCTACCTAGGCCAAGAGGAACAAAATCTACACTAAAACTAAAAGAGACATTTCAACAAACACATAAAGTGCAATAGAAGTAATCATTATTAAATGAAAGAATTAAAGGAATCTACAACTACAAAACAAGAGATCAACAATAGAAAAGCAAAGAAGACACATTTAGTATGAATTACCTCTTATTGAATTGGAAGAATGTAGAAGGAACAATACTAGATCAACAACAAAATATAAGAACAACATAAAGAAAATTACAACAAAAGAGTAGAAGAAGATGAATGTAGCAACAAAGAATTAAGAGATAAAAGTGGAAGAAAGCAAAGATTAAAACCTAGATCTAAGAACTAATCCTAATCCTAATCCTAGAGAGAAGTGAGAGCTTCTCTCTCTAAAAACTAACTCTAAAACTAAACTATGACTAATGGTAACTAACATATGTTTCCCTCTTCACTCCTTGGATTAAATAGCATCAGAAATGAGTTGGATTGGGCCCACAAGGCTTTAGAATTCGCTGGCCACGTTTTGCTTTAAGTGAACCAGGTGGTAGCAACGGCGCGTGCGCGCCACCATACATGTAGCAACTATGGCAAATCTTATATCTTTTCGAAGCCCCGGATGTTAGCTTTCTAACCCAACTGGAACCGCATCATTTGGACCTTTGTAGCTCAAGTTATGGTCGTTTAAGTGCAAAGAGGTCATCTTGACAGCTTTCCGGTTCTTTCATTTCTTCATGAGTTCTCCAACTTTTCATGCTTCTTTCTTCATTCCCTTGATCCAATCTTTGCCTCCTAAACCTTAAATCACTTAACAAGCATATCAAGGCATCTAATGGAATCAAGGAGAATTAGATTTAGCTATTTTAAGACCTAAAAAGCATGTTTTCACTCTTAAGCACAATTAAAGGAGAAGTTATAAAACCATGCTATTTCAATGGATAAATGTGGGTAAAAGGTTATAAAATCCCCTAAAATCAATACAAGATAAAATCTACAAATGGGGTTTATCACTGTGACAGAGCATAGGACGATTTTCACTGAGAGGATGGGATGTAGCCATTGACAACGGTGATGCCCTACATAGAGCTTGCCATGGAAATGAGTAAGAAGAAATTGGATGAATGTAATAAGAAAGTAGAGATTCGAGAGGAGCACAGCATCTCCATATGCCTATCTGAAATTTTCGCCATGGAATTATATGAGTAACTATTTACTATTTTATTTTCTGTTTATTATTTATTTTTGAACTTATCATAAACCATTTAATCTGCGTAACTGAGATTTACAAGGTGACCATAGCTTGCTTCATACCAACAATCTCCGTGGGATCGACCCTTACTCACGTAAGGTATTACTTGGATGACCCAGTGCACTTGCTGGTTAGTTGAACGGAGTTGTGAGATTCTCTAACAGTGCCTGTAACTCTTTTGGTCCAACAACAACACTAAGCTGTTGGTGCCATTACCAGGGATTATTAAGATCCCAATTCATCATACCATGATCTCTTTGGGGTATTCTTGATAGAGCCAATATTTAAATTTCATACAAGTACAAAG
This sequence comes from Arachis duranensis, assembly GCF_000817695.3. Lineage (NCBI taxonomy): Eukaryota > Viridiplantae > Streptophyta > Magnoliopsida > Fabales > Fabaceae > Arachis > Arachis duranensis. The sequence goes on from NC_029775.3 coordinate 22,325,237, forward strand.
AGACCAACTTTGAGGATCACAATTTCGTCCACCAAGTTTTTGGCGCCGTTGCCGGGGATTGTTCGAGTTTGGACAACTAACGGTTCATCTTGTTACTCAGATTAGGTAATTTTCTTTTCAAAAACTTTTTCAAAACTTTTCTTTTTCGTTTTTCCAAAAATTTTTTCGAAAAAAAAATTAAAAAATTAATAAAAATAAAAAAAATTAATAAAATCATAAAATTCAAAAATATTTTGTGTTTCTTGTTTGAGTCTTGAGTCAATTTTTAACTTTGGTGTCAATTGCATGTTTTAAAAATCTTACTTGCATTTTTCGAAAATTCCATGCATTCATAGTGTTCTTCATGATCTTCAAGTTGTTCTTGACAAGTCTTCTTGTTTGATCTTGATGTTTTCTTGCTTTGTGTTGTTTGTTGTTTTTCATATGCATTTTTCGTTTGTTAGAGTCCATGCATTAAAGATTTCTAAGTGTAGTGTCTTGCATGTTTTCTTTGCATCAAAAATTTTTCAAAATTATGTTCTTGATGTTCATCATAATCTTCAAAGTGTTCTTGGTGTTCATCTTGACATTCATAATGTTCTTGCATGCATCATGTGTTTTGATCCAAAATTTTCATGTTTTGGGTCATTTTTATGTTTTTCTCTCTCATCTTTAAAAATTCAAAAATAAAAAAAAATTTAAAAATCTTATCTTTTCAAAATCTTTTTCAAAAAATCATATCTTTTCCAATTTTTCCTCTTTTTCGAAAATTTCAAAAATCTTTTTCAAAATATTTTCAAAATCTTTTTCTTATCTTTATATTTAATTTTTGAAATTACACTAACAAGTAATTTGATTGATTAAAAAATTTGAAGTTTGTTACTTTCTTGTTAAGAAAGGTTCAATCTTTAAATTCTAGAATCCTATCTTTTAGTTTCTTGTTAGTTAAGTAATTAATTTTAATTTTAAAAATTAAATCTTTTTATCTTTTATCATATCTTTTTCAAAAATTTTATCTTTTTCAAAATTTTGATTTCAAAATATCTTATCTAACTTCTTATCTTCTTATCTTTTCAAATTTGATTTTAATATCTTTTTCAACTAACTCTTTGACTTTGTGTTTGTTTCTTATCTTTTTCAAAACCACCTAACTACTTTTCCCTCTTCAATTTTCGAAAATACCTCTCTCTTTTTCAAAAATTCTTTGTTTTAAATTTTTATTTTAATCATATCTTATCTTTAAATTTCAAAATTACTAACTCCTTTTCAAAAATTAATTTTCGAATTCTCCCTCTCTTTTCTTATTCTATTTAATTATTTATTTACTAACACTTCTCTTTACCTCTCTTCATCTAAAAATCCGAACCCATTCTTCTTCACTCTTCTTCCCTTTCTTTTTCTACTAACATAAAGGAATCTCTATACTGTGACATAGAGGATTCCTCTTTCTTTTCTTGTTTTCTTCGCTTTCATATGAGCAGGAACAAGGACAAAAGCACTCTTGTTGAAGCTGATCCTGAACCTGAAAGGACTTTGAAGAGGAAACTAAGAGAAGCTAAATTACAACAATCCAGAAGTAACCTTTCAGAAATTTTCGAACAAGAGAAGGAGATGGCAGCCGAACCCAATAATGATAATGCAAGAAGGATGCTTGGTGACTTCACAAAACCAACATCCAAATTTGATGGAAGAAGCATCTCCATTCCTGCCATTGGAGCCAATAATTTTGAGCTTAAGCCTCAACTAGTTGCTTTAATGCAACAGAATTGCAAGTTTTATGGACTTCCATCTGAAGATCCTTACCAGTTTTTAACTGAGTTCTTGCAGATTTGTGAGACTGTAAAGACGAATGGAGTAGATCCTGAAGTCTACAGGCTCATGCTTTTCCCTTTTGCTGTAAGAGACAGAGCTAGAATATGGTTGGATTCACAACCTAAGGATAGCCTGGACTCCTGGATAAGCTGGTCATGGCCTTCTTGGATAAATTCTTTCCTCCTCAAAAGTTGAGCAAGCTTAGAGTGGATGTTCAAACCTTCAAGCAAAAAGATGGTGAATCCCTCTATAAAGCTTGGGAAAGATACAAGCAGTTGACCAAAAGGTATCCATCTGACATGTTTTCAGAATGGACCATATTAGATATATTCTATTATGGTCTATCTGAATTTTCGAAAATGTCACTGGACCATTCTGCAGGTGGATCCATTCACCTAAAGAAAACACCTGTAGAAGCTCAAGAACTTATTGACATGGTTGCAAATAACCAGTTCATGTACACTTCTGAGAGGAATTCCGTGAATAATGGGACGCCTCAGAGGAAGGAAGTTCTTGAAATAGATGCTCTTGAATGCCATATTGGCTCAGAACAAAATGTTGACTCAACAGGTCAACATAATCTCTCAAAATCTGAACGGATTGCAACATGCATCCAACAGTAATAGAGAGGTAGCTTC
>NC_029775.3:22327687-22330641 GCF_000817695.3 Arachis duranensis
ATACTAAAGAGGCAGCTTCTGAAGAAGCTTATGATTCTGAGAACCCTGCAATAGCAGAGGTAAATTACATGGGTGAACCTTATGGAAACACCTATAATTCATCATGGAGAAATCATCCAAATTTCTCATGGAATGATCAATAGAAGCCTCAACAAGGCTTTAACAATGGTGGACGCAATAGGCTGAGCAATAGCAAGCCTTTTCCATCATCTTCTCAGCAACAGACAGAGAATTCTGAATAAAGTACTTCTAATTTAGCCAATCTAGTCTCTGATCTGTCAAAGGACACTTTTAGTTTCATGAGTGAAACAAGATCCTCCATCAGAAATCTGGAGGCACAAGTGGGCCAGCTGAGTAAGAAAGTCATTGAAACTCCTCCTAGTATTCTCCCAAGCAATACAGAAGAGAATCCAAAAGGAGAGTGCAAAGCCATTGATGTAATCAATATGGCCGAATGCACAAGGGAGGAGAAGGACGAAAATCCTAGTGAGGAAGACCTCCTGGGACGTCTCTTAAGCAAGAAGGAATTTCCTATTAAGGATCCAAAGGAATCTGAGGCTCATATAGAGACCATAGAGATTCCATTAAATCTCCTTCTGCCATTCATGAGCTCTGAAAACTATTCTTCCTCTGAAGAGGATGAAGATGTGACTGGAGAGCAAGTTGCTCAATATTTAAGAGCTATCATGAAGCTTAATGCCAAGTTGTTTGGTAATGAGACTTGGGAAAGTGAACCTCCCTTGCTCATTAATGAACTAGATACCTGGATTCAGCAAATATTACCTCAAAAGAAACAAGATCCTGGAAAATTCTTAATACCATGTACCATAGGCACCATGACCTTTGAAAAAGCTCTATGTTTAAGGTACAACCTGCCTTGTTCTCATTACAATTGGCAGACAAGTCATTGAGAGAAGCTTATGGAATAGTAGAGGACGTGTTAGTAAAGGTTGAAGGCCTTTACATCCCTGCTGATTTCATAATCTTAGACACTAGGAAGGAAGAGGATGAATGCATCATCCTTGGAAGACCTTTCCTAGCTATAGCAGGAGCTATGATAGATGTCAACAGAGGTGAATTAGTCCTTCAATTGAATGGGGACTACCTTGTGTTTAAGGCACATGGCTCTCCCTCTGTGACAAAAGAGAGTAAGCATGAAGAGCTTCTCTCAGTTCAGAGTCAAGAAGAGCCCCCACAGTCAAACTCTAAGTTTGGTGTTGGGAGGCAACAACCAAACACTAAGTTTGGTGTTAAGACCCCATATCCAAACTCTAAGTTTGGTGTTGGGGCTATACAACATTGACCTGATCACCTTGTGGCTCCATGAGAGCCCACTGTCAAGCTATTGACATTAAAGAAGCGCTTGTTGGGAGGCAACCCAATTTTTATTTATCTAATTTTTATTTTATTCTATTTTATTGTTATTTTGTGTTTTATTAGGTACATGATCATGTGGAGTCACGAAAAAAATATAAAAATTAAAAACAGAATCAAAAACAGCAGAAGAAAAATCACACCCTGGAGGGAGGACAGACTGGCGTTCAACGCCAGTAAGGAGCATATGGCTGGCGTTCAACGCCAGAACAGAGCATGAATATGGCGTTGAACGCCAGAAACAAGCAACATTCTGGCGTTTGAACACCAGGAATGTGCCTTGAGAAAAGCTGGCGCTGAACGCCAGTAACAAGCATGGAACTGGCGTTCAATGCCAGAAACATGCTACACATGGGCGTTGAACGCCCAGAACATGCTACACATGGGCGTTGAACGCCCAGAACGTGCATCACCTCGGCGTTTAAACGCCAGAATGGTATGCAAAGGCATTTTGCACGCCTATTTGGTGCAGGGATGTAATTCCTTGACACCTCAGGATCTGTGGACCCCACAGGATCACCTCAGGATCTGTGGACCCCACAGGATCATCTCAGGATCTGTGGACCCCACAGGATCCACACCTAACATATTTCCACCTTACCTCCTAATTCTATAACACTGTTCCCCATATCACACTTCCCAACAACTTCAATCTCTCTTCCCAATTACCCCCTTCACCACTCACATCCATCCACTCTTCCTCATAAACCCCACCTACCTTCAAAATTCAAAACCACTTTCCCACCCCAACCTACCCTAAATGACCGAAACTACACCCTCTCCCCTCCCTATATATACCCTTCCATTCTACTTCATTTTCACACAACACAACCCCTCTTCTACACCTTGGCCGAAACACCATCTCTCCCTCTCCTCCATATTTTCTTCTTCTTCTTCTTCTCTTCTTTCTTCTCTTACTCGAGGGCGAGCAATATTTTAAGTTTGGTGTGGTAAAAGCATAAGCTTTTTGTTTTTCCATTTCCATCAATGGCACCTAAGGCCGGAGAATCCTCTAGAAAAGGAAAAAGGAAGACAAAAGTTTCCACCTCCGAGCCATGGGAGATGGAAAGATTCATCTCCAAAAGCCATCAAGACCACTTGTATGATGTTGTGGCAAAGAAGAAGGTGATCCCTGAGGTCCCTTTCAAGCTCAAGAAAAATGAGTATCCGGAGATCCGACATGAGATCCGAAGGAGAGGTTGGGAAGTCCTAACCAATCCCATGTAACAAGTCGGAATCTTAATGGTTCAAGAGTTCTATGCCAATGCATGGATCACTAGGAACCATGATCAAAGTATGAACCCGAGTCCAAAGAATTATCTCACAATGGTTCGGGGGAAATACTTAGATTTTAGTCCGGAAAATGTGAAGTTGGCGTTCCACTTGCCCATGATGCAAGGAGATGTACGCCCCTACACTAGAAGGGTCAACTTCAATCAAAGGTTGGACCAAGTCCTAATGGACATATGTGTGGAAGGAGCTCAATGGAAAAGAGACTCCAAAGGCAAGCCAGTTCAACTAAGAAGACTGGACCTCAAGCCTGTGGCTAGAGGATGGTTGGAGTTCATTCAACGCTCCAT
>NC_029775.3:22330822-22331745 GCF_000817695.3 Arachis duranensis
TAGTTATCATAGAAGGAGACATCTCCATTGAAGAGGATAAGCCCATCACCAAGAAGAGGATGGAGCAAGCAAGAGAGACCCCTCACGGATCTCAAGAGATGCATGAGGAAGCTCATCATCAAGAAATCCCTGAGATGCCTCAAGGGATGCACTTTCCTCCCAACAACTATTGGGAACAACTCAAAACTTCCTTAGAAGATTTGAGCTACAATGTGGAACAATTAAGGGTGGAACATCATGAGCACTCCATCATCCTCCATGAAATAAGAGAAGATCAAAGAGCAATGAGGGAGGAGCAACAAAGGCAAGGAAGGGACATAGAAGAGCTTAAGGACATTGTTGGCCCTTCAAGAAGAAGACGCCACTAAGGTGGATTCATTCCTTGTTCTTATTTCTTTCGGCTTTTCGGTTTTTATGTTGTGTTTATCTATATTTTGTGTCTCTACTTCATGATCATTAGTATGTAGTAACTATGTCTTAAAGTTATGAATAATTCTATTAATCCTTCACCTCTCTTCAATGAAAAATGTTTTTAAATCAAAAGAACAAGAAGTACATGAATTTCAAATTTATCCTTGAATTTAGTTCAATTATATAGATGTGGTGACAATACTTTTTGTTTTCTGAATGAATGCTTGAATAGTGCATATTTTTTATCTTGCTGTTTATGAATGTTAAAATTGTTGGCTCTTGAAAGAATGATGAACAAAGAGAAAATGTTATCGATGATCTAAAAAATCATAAAATTGATTCTTGAAGCAAGAAAAAGCAGTGAATAGCAAAAGCTTGCGAAAAAAAAGTGGCAAAAAAATAATAGAAAGAAAAAGAAAAAGCAAGTAGAAAAAGCCAATAGCCCTTAAAACCAAAAGGCAAGGGTAAAAAGGATCCAAGGCTTTGAGCATCAATGGATAGGAGGGCCCAAG
>NC_029775.3:22332173-22333220 GCF_000817695.3 Arachis duranensis
CCTGAGCAAAACTCTGATAAGGAGGCTAACAAAGGACTGTTGATTCTGTTGGAATCTGACCTCCCTGCACTCGAAATAAATTTTTTGGAGCTACAAAACTCCAAATGGCGCGCTCTCAACGGCGTTAGAAAGTAGACATTCAGATCTTTCCAGCAATATATAATAGTCCATACTTTATTCGGGAATTGACGACGCAAACTGGCGCTCAACGCCAGCTCCATGTTGCTGTCTGGAGTAAAACGCCAGAAACACGTCACGACCCGGAGTTGAACGCCCAAAACACGTTACAACTTGGCGTTCAACTCCAAGAGAAGCCTCAGCTCGTGGATAGATCAAGCTCAGCCCAAACATACACCAAGTGGGCCCGGGAAGTGGATTTATGCATCAATTACTTACTCCTGTAAACCCTAGTAGCTAGTTTAGTATAAATAGGATAGTTTACTATTGTATTAGACATCTTGGGACGATTAGTTCTCGGATCATTGGCCATTCGGCCATGCCTGGACCTTTCACTTATGTAATTTCAACGGTGGAGTTTCTACACACCATAGATTAAGGGTGTGGAGCTCTGCTGTACCTCAAGTTTCAGTACAATTACTATTATTTTCTATTCAATTCTCTTTTATTCCTATTCTAAGATATTCGTTGCACTTCAACTTGACGAATGTGATGATCCGTGACACTCATCATCATTCTTACCTATGAATGCGCGTGACTGACAACCACTTCCGTTCTACCTTAGGCCGGGCGCATATCTCTTAGATTCCCCAACAGAATCTTCGTGGTATAAGCTAGATAGATGGCGGCATTCATGGGAATCCAGAAAGTCTAACCTTGTCTGTGGTATTCTGAGTAGGATTCCGGGAATCCGGAAAGTCTAACCTTGTCTGTGGTATTCCGAGTAGGATTCCGGTATTGAATGACTGTGACGAGCTTCAAACTCCAGAAGGCTGGGCGTTAGTGACAGAAGCAAAAAAATCAAGGGATTTTATTCCAACCTGATTGAGAACCGACAGATGATTAGCCGTGCTGTGACAGAGCATAGGA
>NC_029775.3:22333332-22334318 GCF_000817695.3 Arachis duranensis
GAAGAAATTGGATGAATGTAATAAGAAAGTAGAGATTTGAGAGGAGCACAGCATCTCCATATGCCTATCTGAAATTTCCACCATGGAATTATATGAGTAACTATTTACTATTTTATTTTCTGTTTATTATTTATTTTTGAACTTATCATAAACCATTTAATCTGCGTAACTGAGATTTACAAGGTGACCATAGCTTGCTTCATACCAACAATCTCTGTGGGATCGACCCTTACTCACGTAAGGTATTACTTGGACGACCCAGTGCACTTGCTGGTTAGTTGAACGGAGTTGTGATCACACGTGCCATTACCAGGGATTATTAAGATCCCAATTCATCATACCATGATCTCTTTGGGGTATTCTTGATAGAGCCAATATTTAAATTTCATACAAGTACAAAGAGACCAACTTTGAGGATCACAATTTCGTCCACCAGCAGGAGTGGTGCTGGAAGTGTGCTAGAAGCACAAACACAACCACGTGCACGCATCCCTTACGCATATGCATACGCGTTGCTTGTGCTTTCCACGGTCCACGCGTACGCATCCCTGACGCGTATGCTTCGCCCTGGAAATCGATGTAGATGGGTGATGAGCGGATGATTTATACGCTTTTTGGCATTGTTTTTAGGTAGTTTTTAGTACGATCTAGTTACTTTTAGGGATGTTTTCATTAGTTTTTATGCTAAATTCACATTTCTGGACTTTACTATGAGTTTGTGTGTTTTTCTGTGATTTCAGGTATTTTCTGGCTGAAATTGAGGGACCTGAGCAAAACTCTGATAGGAGGCTGACAAAGGACTGCTGATGCTGTTGGAATCTGACCTCCCTGCACTCTAAATGGATTTTCTGGAGCTACAGAACTCCAAATGGCGCGCTCTTAACGGCGTTGGAAATTAGACATCCAGAGCTTTCCAGCAATATATAATACTCTATACTTTATTCGTGATTAGATGACGTAAACTGGCGCTCAATGCCAGTTCCATG
>NC_029775.3:22334455-22337927 GCF_000817695.3 Arachis duranensis
TGTTCTAAGATATTCGTTGCACTTCAACTTGATGAATGTGATGATCCGTGACACTCATCATCATTCTCACCTATGAACGTGCGTGACTGACAACCACTTCCGTTCTACCTTAGACCGGGCGCATATCTCTTGGATTCCTTAATCAGAATCTTCGTGGTATAAGCTAGAATTGATGGCGGCATTCATGGGAATCCGGAAAGTCTAACCTTGTCTATGGTATTCCGAGTAGGATTCTGGAATTGAATGACTGTGACGAGCTTCAAACTCCTGAAGGCTGGGCGTTAGTGACAGATGCAAAATAATTACTGGATTCTATTCCAACCTAATTAAGAACCGACAGATGATTAGCCGTGCTGTGACAGAGCATTTGGACCATTTTCACTGAGAGGATGGGATGTAGCCATTGACAATGGTGATGCCCTACATACAGCTTGCCATAGAAGGGAGTGATAAAATTGGATAAAGGCAGTAGGAAAGCAGAGATTCAGAAGGAACACAACATCTCCATGCACCTATCTGAAATTCCCACCATTAATTTACATAAGTATTTCTATCCTTTATTATTTAATTAAGTATCTCTTTATATTTCCCATAACCAATTATTATCTGCCTGAATGAGATTTACAAGATGACTATAGCTTGCTTCATACCAACAATCTCCGTGGGATCGACCTTTACTCACGTAAGGTATTACTTGGACGACCAGTGCACTTGCTGGTTAGTTGTGCGGAGTTGTGACAAAGTGTGATTCACGTTTGAGAGCGCTACCAAGTTTTTTTGGTGTCATTGTTGATGATCACAATTTCGTGCACCAAGTTTTTGGCGCTGTTGTTGTTCGAGTATGGACAACTGACGGTTCATCTTGTTGCTCAGATTAGGTAATTTTCTTTTTGTTTTGTTTTCAAAAATTTTTCAAAAATTTTTTTTCCTTTTTTTCGAAAATAAATAAATAAAATACAAAAAAAATCATAAAATCATAAAAACCAAAAATATTTTGTGTTTCTTGTTTGAGTCTTGAGTCAATTTTTAAGTTTGGTGTCAATTTCATATTCATATTGTTCTTGCATTTTTTCGAAAAAAATTCATGCATTCATGGTGTTCTTCATGATCTTCAAGTTGTTCTTGGTAAATCTCCTTGTTTGATCTTGATGTTTTCTTGTTTTGTGTCTTTTGTTGTTTTTCATGTGCATCTTTGCATTCATATTTTCTAAGCATTAAAGATTTCTAAGTTTGGTGTCTTGCATGTTTTCTTTGCATCAAAAACTTTTCAAAAATATGTTATTGATGTTCATCATGATTTTCAAAGTGTTCTTAGTGTTCATCTTGACATTCATAGTGTTCTTGCATGCATCATGCGTTTTGATCCAAAATTTTTATGTTTTGGATCATTTTTATGTTTCTCTCTCTCATCATTAAAAATTCAAAAAAATAAAAAATATCTTTTCCTTAATTTTCTCATAATTTTCGAAAATTTGAGTTGACTTAGTCAAAAATTTTTAAAATTAGTTGTTTCTTACAAGTCAAGTCAAATTTTCAATTTTAAAAATCTTATCTTTTCAAAACTTTTTCAAATAAAATCTTTTTCATTTTTATCTTATTAATTTCAAAAATTTCAAAATATTTTTTCAAAAATCTTTTTCTTAATTTTATTTCAAAATTTCGAAATTACACTAACAATTAATGTGATTGATTCAAAAATTTGAAGTTTGTTACTTTCTTGTTAAGAAAGGTTCAATCTTAAAAATCTAGAATCTTATCTTTTAGTTTCTTGTTAGTCAAGTAATCAATTTTAAATTTAAAAATTAAATCTTTTTCAAAATATCTTTTTCTTAAAAATCTTATCTTTTTATCATATCTTTTTATCTTATCTTTTTATCACATCTTTTTCAAAATTTTATCTTTTTCAAAAATTTGATTTCAAAATATCTTATCTAACTTCTTATCTTTTCAAATTTGATTTTAATATCTTTCTCAACTAACTAATTAACTTTTTGTTTGTTTCTTATCTTTTTCAAAACCACCTAACTACTTTTCCCTCTTTAATTTTCGAAAATATCTCACCTCTTTTTCAAAAATTCTTTTTAATTGTTTTAAATTTTAATTTTAATTATATCTTATCTTTAATTTTCGAAAATCACTAACTACTCTTTCAAAATTATTTTCGAAATTTTCTATCTCTCCTCTTCTTCTATTTATTTATTTATTTACTAACACTTCTCTTCACCTCTCTTCATCTCAAATCACTACCTCTATCCTTACCCATTCTTCTTCACTCTTCTTCCCTTTCTTCTACTACTAACAATAAGGAACCTCTTTACTGTGACATAGAGGATTCCTCTTTCTTTTCTTGTTCTCTTCTTCCCTATATGAGCAGGAACAAGGAAAAAGGCATTCTTGTTGAAGCTGACCCTGAACCTGAAAGGACTCTGAAGAGAAAATTAAGAGAAGCTAAAATACAACAATCCAAAGACAACCTTACTGAAATTTTTGAACAGGAAAAAGACATGGCAGCCAAACCTAACAACAATAATGCAAGGAGGATGCTTGGTGATTATACTACACCTACTTCCAAGTTTGATGGAAGAAGCATCTCAATCCCTACCATTGGGGCAAACAATTTTGAGCTGAAACCTCAACTAGTTGCTCTAATGTAACAAAACTGCAAGTTTCATGGACTTCCATCAGAAGATCCCTATCAGTTTTTAACTGAGTTCTTACAGATCTGTGAGACTGTAAAGACGAATTGAGTAGATCCTGAAGTCTACAGGCTCATGCTTTTCCCTTTTGCTATAAGAGACAGAGCTAGAACATGGTTGGATTCACAACCTAAAGATAGCCTGGACTCCTGGGATAAGCTGGTCACGGCCTTCTTGGCTAAGTTCTTTCCACCTCAAAAGCTGAGCAAGCTTAGAGTGGATGTTCAGACCTTCAAACAAAAAGATGGTGAATCCCTCTATGAAGCTTGGGAAAGATACAAGCAGATGACCAAAAAGTGTCCTTCTGACATGTTTTCAGAATGGACCATATTAGATATATTCTATTATGGTCTATCTGAGTTTTCCAAAGTGTCATTGGACCATTCTGCAGGTGGATCTATTCACCTAAAGAAAACACCTGCAGAATCTCAAGAACTTATTGACATGGTTGCAAATAACCAATTCATGTACACTTCTGAGAGGAATTTCGTGAATAATGGGACGCCTCAGAGGAAGGGAGTTCTTGAAATTGATGCTCTAAATGCCATATTGGCTCAGAACAAAGTGTTGACTGATGAGCGGATAATTTGTACACTTTTTGGCATTGTTTTTAGTATGTTTTTAGTATGATCTAGTTAGTTTTTAGTATATTTTTATTAGTTTTTAGTTAAAATTTACTTTTCTGGACTTTACTATGAGTTTGTGTGTTTTTCTGTGATTTCAGGTATTTTCTGGCTGAAATTGAGGGACCTGAGCAAAAATCTGATTCAGAGACT
>NC_029775.3:22342942-22363270 GCF_000817695.3 Arachis duranensis
CGTAGACATCCAGAGCTTTCCAGAAATATATAATAGTTTATACTTTATTCGTGATTAGACGACGTAAAATGGCGCTCAATGCCAGTTCCATGTTGCTGTCTGAAGTCAAACACCAGAAACACGTCACGAACCAGAGTTGAACGCCCAAAACACATTACAACTTGGCGTTCAACTCCAAAAGAAGCCTCAGCTCGTGGATAGATCAAGCTCAGCCCAAACATATACCAAGTGGGCCCTGGAAGTGGATTTATGTATCAATTACTTACTCTTGTAAACCCTAGTAGCTAGTCTAGTATAAATAGGATAGTTTAATATTGTATTAGACATCTTGGGACGTTTAGTTCTCAGATCATGGGGGCTGGCCATTCGGCCATGCCTGAACCTTTCACTTATGTATTTTCAACGGTGGAGTTTCTACACACCATAGATTAAGGGTGTGGAGCTCTGCTGTACCTCAAGTTTTAATGCAATTACTATTACTTTCCATCCAATTGAATGACTGTGACGAGCTTCAAACTCTTGAAGGCTGGGCGTTAGTGACAGATGCAAAAGAATTACTGGATTCTATTCCAACCTAATTGAGAACCGACAGATGATTAGCCGTGCTATGACAGAGCATTTGGACCATTTTCACTGAGAGGATGGGATGTAGCCATTGACAACGGTGATGCCCTACATACAGCTTGCCATAGAAGGGAGTGATAAAATTGGATAAAGACAGTAGGAAAGCAGAGATTTAGAAGGAACACAACATCTCCATGCACCTATCTGAAATTCCCACCATTAATTTACATAAGTATTTCTATCCTTTATTATTTAATTAAGTATCTCTTTATATTTCCCATAACCAATTATTATCTGTCTGAATGAGATTTATAAGATGACCATAGCTTGCTTCATACCAACAATCTCCGTGGGATCGACCCTTACTCACGTAAGATATTACTTGGACGACCCAGTGCACTTGCTGGTTAGTTATGCGGAGTTGTGACAAAGTGTGATTCACGTTTGAGAGCGCTACCAAGTTTTTTTGGCACCATTGTTGATGATCACAATTTCGTGCACCAATGGGTGTATGGCCAAAAGTTGTGCTGGTCTCGCGCTGGTACTGTGCTAGCCGCGCAACTTAACCCGCGTCAACCTCACCATGTGGCCAACCACGCGTACGCGTGCCTGACGCACACGCGTCGATTGCGCCGCCTCACTTACCCAGCGCGCCGCCCAGATTTCAATTATTCTCTCTCTCCCTCCCAATCCTAATCCTCTCTTACTCTTTTATCCTTTTATACTTATTTTATCATACTAATTGCTTTTATGTCCCTCTCTGTTTTCAGTTCTTCTTTGCTTGAGGACAAGCAAACCTTTAAGTTTGGTGTTGTCGCTTCGCTTGTAGATGTTCTATTTATTTTGATGGCACCAAAGGGAGGCGAATCATTTTTACGGAGGAGCACAACCTGAAGAATGCGACGCCACTAGGATAACTGAGGTGGTTGAGTTCCTTTCATTCTATATTATTTCCTCCCACTCTTTCTATGTTATGTTCTGGTTTTCTGCTGTTTTGTTTTAGTTATTGCATGATACTTTGTTATTTCAATTCCTAAGTTCCAGTTTATTTTGCTATTTTTTATTTTATTTTATTTGCTTTAATGTTGAAAGGTATCTCATTTATTACCCACTGAGCTTGAAATCAAAAAGAAAAAAGAAAAGATGTAGTGCATGAGAAATTGAGTTTAATTTTAAGAATAGTCTTATTTACTTAAATGTGGTGGTATTATTTGTGATTGTGAATGCATGACATGAACAGTGCATATTTGAATTTGAATCAAAGGATGTTGATGTATAAGGAATAGGAATTTAGAGAATTATTATGACTTCTTTGAAATAAACACAAATTTAATCCTTGAAGCAAAAGAAACAGCAAAAAAACTATAAAAGCAAGGTCCAAGGCTCTGACATCAATGACTAGGGAGGTTAGACATGATTAAAAGCTCAAAGAGTTGTTTCCCTAGTCATATGCTTGTGGTGTGATTGTGTCAAGTAATCCTTGAGACAGAACACTTAGAGTCGAGACCAAGTGCGTTTAACAGAGTATCCCAAAGGCTTTGGGCACCACTGTCTGGGAGTAATTGAAAGAAAAATCAGAACTTAAAAAGAGTCCCCCAGTTAAGTGCTTGTGGTATTTCTGTATCAAGTATCCCTTGAGACAAAATATTTAAAGTCACGGCTAGGCTCAAGGTGCAAAGCACCAAAGAAAAATAAATTAAAGTAAATTTTGCTGTGTTCAAGGATTAAACTGGAGTATAAAGATCAGAGAATTCATAATATGATCTGGATTCTAATTCCGAATGACATTGACGTTCCTCTGATTCAAAGGAGAGTGAGATGCCAACGCTGTTCAAAATTACAATGAATAAACCACATTTTAAGAATAGACTTGAACATGACTAAACTCTCACTTCTCATGCAAATTCACATCTTAATCATGCACTTATTTTGGTTGCTTGAGGACAAGCAACAATTCAAGTTTGGTGTTGTGATGCGTGAGCATATTTCTTATCTTTTCCTAGTGAATTTGAATTTCAATTGTTGAGTTTAATCAAGAATTAATTATCTTTTAGCCACTATGGATGCTACTTTGAGTCTCGTGCAATTTTGTTTATTTTAGGTAGCATTTGGCTATATTTGATGGAGAGGAAGCTTGCACAAATGGAAGGAGCACAAGAATTAAAGGAGATGATCAGCGAAGAGCGACGCGTGCGTGTACCTGATGCATGCGCGTGATTTGGAGATTTCTGCAGCGACGCGTGCGCGTACCTGACGCGTACGCGTGACATGCGAAGAAGACCATCGACGCGTACGTATGACGTGCTCCACGTGCAGAAAACGTAGAAAATATTGGGGGCAATTTCTGGACCCCATTTTGGCACTCAAGTAACGCGCAGCTCTCTACCAAGTTAGACATGGATCCAGTGAAGCAAGTGGTCCCCATCCATCAATTGAAGACTTGCTGAATGCTATAATTAATTCTAATTTAAATTCAAATTTGATTTTAAAATAGGAAAAGATATTATTTTAATTTTAGAAAATATATTTTTAAATTAATTAGGATTAGTTATAAAAAGGAGAAACTTTTCTTCTAGTAGGGGATTCCATTAGGGGATTCTATTCCAATTTACATTCCATACTCTACAGTTTACCTGAATCCTTATTTTCTCTCTGAGTCATGAGCAACTAAACCTCCACTGTTAAGGTTAGGAGCTCTGTCTATTGTATGGATTGATACTATTATTTTTCTATTTTAATTCATGTTTTGATTTATATTTCAAGAATTGTTTTTGTTCTTAATCTTATGAATTTGGGTGGAACGGAAGTATGACCCTCTTTCTAATTGAGTTCTTGTATAACTTGGAAAAGCTCTTTACTTGAACAACAGCTTGAAAACAATTTCTCCTAAATTCTAATTATCTGGGTTTAACGGGATACGTGACATATAATCCTCTTATTTTTGGGTAATTAGGATTTTTGTGGCATATAAACTGGAATTTGAACTTCACCCTCTAATTAGAATTAATTGACTAAGGAATTGGTGGTTGATGAATTTTAGAGGAGACTAGGAAGGTCTAAGGAATTAGGGTCTAGTCACAAATAGTTTGCCATGAATTAAATCTTGCATGATTAAAATATTTAGTAAGAAAAGTCAATTCGGAAAATAGATAACGCTGAAACCTTAACTGCCTTCTTCATATTGTTATTCCCAACTTATTCACTTGCCTACTTTCTGATTTTCTAAATTACTGTTTAATGCTTTTGAACACTCAAACAGTATTTTCTGCTTGTCTAACTAAGCCAATCACTCAACCATCATTGCTTGATCTATCAATCCTCGTGGGATCGACCCTCACTCACCTGAGGTATTACTTGGTACGACCCGGTGCACTTGCCGGTTAGTTTGTGGGTTATTAATTGACTTTTAATCGAGTTTTCTAATTTAAAATTAGAGATGATATCATTTATTTTCTTTGTTTATAAAAATTAAAATATCAAAATTCCAAAATCTTCTTCTCCCAGCTGAGGTTGTGATAAGCCATTTTCGACATCATCATACTCTAAGTCTTGAGCAAAATTTCCTGCATAAGTGTCTCTTTCATCCTCAACAATCATATTATGCAATATAATACAAGCTCTCATTATGTTGGCAAGTTTCTTCTTTTTCCAAAAGTGAGTTGGACCACATATAATTGCAAAGCGTGCTTGCAACACTCCGAATGCTCGCTCCACATCTTTTCTTTGCCCTTCTTGGTATTGTGCAAATAACTTGCGTTTCCCCCCTTATGGCTTTGAGATTGATTTGACAAATGTGGCCCATTCATGATAAATACCATCTGCTAAATAATATCCCATAGTATAATTATTACCATTAATAATATAATTTACCTCTGGAGCACGATCATTTAGAATACCATCGAACACTGGAGAATGATCTAACACGTTGATATTGTTATTTGAACCAGAAACTCCAAAGAACGCATGCTATATCCAAAGGTTTGAAGATGCTACAACCTCAAGTACTATGGTTGCAACCTCACGATAACTACTCATGTACATACCTTTCCACGCCTTTGGACAATTTTTCTATTGCTAATGCATGCAGTCAATGCTACCCAACATGCCAGGAAAGCCACGACCCTCCGCCATTTGTAGCAGGCGTCGTACATCATTTGGATTTGGTTTTCGCAAGTATTCATCCTCGAACACCGAAATAACACCTTCAACAAAATTTTCCAAGCATTCAATTGTAGCGCTCTCGCCTATGCGCACATAATCATCAACAGCATCAGCTGCTATGCCATATGCTAACATCCGTATTGCAGTGGTACATTTTTGGAGTGGTGACAAGGCTCTTCTTCCAGTTGCATTAACTCTCTGTTGGAAATATGGATAGACGTTTGAGAGAGCGTCTACTATCCAAAGGAACACATGTCTTCTCATTTGAAATCTCCATCAGAAAATGTCAGCATCATACACCGGTTCATCTGCAAAGTAATCTTGGAAAAGGCGATCATGTCCTACTTCTCTATCTCTGTTGATCCATCTACGAGGAGTTGGGATAGAGCTTCTATCGATATCTTCTTCTTCTGAATCTTCGAGTAAACACTCATCGATTCAATTATCTATGAGTGTGTTATCTTGCCGTCTTCTTTTGCCATATAAATCCTCATTAAACATATAATCAAAATTTCTAGCCATATCTAGAAATGTAATTTTTAGTTATCTTTCGAGGTGAGAAACAAGAGTTGAAGTGGAGTTGCAGAGTCATTGATAGTTGATATTTATAAGTGTGTTTGCAATAAGTACCTACTCCTCAACGGCTAGTTTTACAACGGCTACTTAACGGGTAGTTTTGCAATGGCTAGTTTTGCAACGGCTACTTAACGGGAAATTTTTTTATCTAAATTTAAAACGACTAGTTTTGCAACGGTCACTTTTATGAACAATAACGGCACAATAATATTGACTAATTTAAAAATTTACGTCAGAAATAAATAAAACAGACTACATCACATACTAGTAATACGCAATAAAAATAAGAACATACTACATAACTCTACAAATATAAGGAACAATTAAGTAAACCACTTAGCGATTATTTTTTCACATGCAATCTCATGAAGAGCTCGTCGTTTTTCACTCATTGTAGACGTGTCAGCATTAAGTATTTGCATATCCATTTCCCTTTCCCTTTCCTTAGCCATCCTTTCCATTTTTCTTTCTTTTGCATTTATCTTCATTTCTTTAATATACCTCTGAGTTTGTAATTCTTATTCTTTCATTGCCGCTTGAGCTTGTAATTCTTGTTCTTTCATTGCTGTTTGAATTTGTAACTCCTTCTCTTTGATTGCCATAATCTTTGCTCTATGTTTCCTCTCCTCTTTTCTTTCTTTTTCCCTATCCATTAGTTCCTTTTCTCTAACATTCTTAATATCTTTCATGAGAGATAATTTTTTAACAATCAATGATTTTTTCCCGCTAAAATCTTCAGACATTTGTGCTTTTTTCTTACCTTTTTACTTGCTCTTCTTTGATCCTTGTGGGCGAACGGGAGAGTCCACACTAGGTTCGTCAGCCAACGGTATTTCTGGGTTTGATGAGGATGAGTATGCTCCAGTTGCACTAACCTTGGTTCTCTTTGAGCCGCCACTCTGTGTAGGTAGTTGGCTTCTCCATTTTTGCTCCAAACGAAGCATGTTCCAATGCCTCTCAAAATTGAATTTTTGACCATAATTTCTGGAATAAAGTTTATAGGCCAACTCCTTTATATCATCAGCATTCGAACCACTCATTATGTTTCGACTAGCTTGATCGTAGCAACCAGCAAATTGTGCAACAGCCTTGTTGATCTTATACCATCGTTTCTTACATGCAACTACGCCTCTTGTCATGTCGGAGCAAAATTCTACACAGTAGCTGTGAATTCGACCCCAAAATGTTCCCCCTTTTGATCGGTACCAACTATAGGGTCAGTTGAAACATTTAACCATGCACTGATCAGTATCCTCTTTCCAATGCCAGTGTTGAATACTATCTTGTCTCCAATCTTTAATATCATCATCATTAAGGTCGATAGCATCTAATCCACAAGGGTTGGCAAAATCTGAATATTGCAAATTTAGACTAGATTGTATAGGAGTCTGAGAGGATGGGTTAGAAGAGCCACTGGTGCACGAAATTGTGATCTCAATGATGCCAATAACTTGGTACGCACAATTGTAATCTCAAATCTTTTTCACAACTTCGCATAACTAACCAACAAGTGCACTGGGTCATCCAAGTAATAAACCTTACGTGAGTAAGGGTCGATCCCACGGAGATTGTCGGCTTGAAGCAAGCTATGGTCATCTTGTAAATCTCAGTCAGGCAGATTCAAATGGTTATAGAGTTTTGATAATTAAAAGATAAATAAGCATAAAATAAAGATAGAGATAATTATGTAATTCATTGGTGGAAATTTTAGATAAGTGTATGGAGATGCGCTGTTCCTTCTGAATCTCTGCTTTCCTATTGCCTTCATCCAATCCTTCATACTCCTTTCTATGGCAAGCTGTATGTTGGGTGTCACCGTTGTCAATGGCTACTTCCCGTCTTCTCAGTGAAAATGGTCCTCTACGGTTTCTGTACGGCTAATCAACTGTCAGATTTCTCGTCTCGGATGAAAAATACCATGCACAGATATCGTTTGGCAAATCAGCTGTTGATTCTCGATCATGTAGGAATATGATTTACTATCCTTTTGCGTCTGTCACTATGCCCTACAGTCGCGAATTTGAAGCTCGTCACAGTCATCCCTTCCCAGATCGTACTCGGAATACCACAGACAAGGTTTAGACTTTCCGGATCTCAGGAATACTGCCAATGGATTCTAGCCTATACCACGAAGATTCTAATCTTGGATTCAGATGCCCTATTGTCAGAGGGGAGTCGATGTGAATTGTTGATTAGAAACCCCAGAGATATACATTCAAGCTTATTTTGATGTAGAACGGAAGTGGTTGTCAATAACGCGTTCATAAGTGAGAATGGTGATGAGTGTCACATAATCATCACATTCATCATGTTCTTGTGTGTGAATGGATATCTTAGAATAAGAATAAGCATGAATTGAATAGAAGAACAATAGTACTTTGCATTAATACTCAAGGAACAGCAGAGCTCCACACCTTAATCTATGGTGTGTAGAAACTCCACCGTTGAAAATACATAAGTGATAATGGTGTTCATTGGCTTCGGCCCCAGAGGGGGAACCGAAATAACCAAGACCTAGGTCTAAGGACTAAATGTCCAAAGATGTCTAATACAATAGTAAAAAATTCTATTTATACTAAACTAGTTACTAGGGTTATATAAACAAGTAAATGATGCAGAAATCCACTTTCGGGCCACTTGGTGTGTGCTTGAGCTGAGCATCAAAGCTTTCACGTGTAGAGGCTTTCTTTGGAGTTAAACGCCAGTTTGTAACTTGTTTCTGACATTTGACTCTAGCTTGCAACTTGTTTCTGGCGTTTAACGCCAGAATAGGGCTGAAAGCTGGCGTTGAACGCCAGTTTGCATCATCTAAACGCGGGCAAAGTCTGGATTATTATATATTTTTGGAAAGTCCTGAATGTCTACTTTCCAACAAAATTGAGAGCACGCCATTTGGGTTTTTGTAGCTCCAAATATTCTATTTCGAGTGCAGAAAGGTCAGAATCCAACAGCATCAGCAATCCTTTTTCAGCCTCTGAATCAGATTTTTGCTCAGGTCCCTCAATTTCAGCCAGAAAATACCTGAAATCACAGAAAAATACACAAACTCATAATAAAGTCCAGAAATGTGAATTTTGTTTAAAAACTAATAAAAATATACTAAAAAGTAGCTAGATCCTACTAAAAACTATGTAAAAAAATGCCAAAAAGCGTATAAATTATCCGCTCATCACAATACCAAACTTAAATTGTTGCTTCTCCCCAAGCAATTGAAAAAAATAGGATAAAAAGAAGAGAAGATACAATGAATCTCACAATATCAATGAAACTTATTCCCAATTAGATTAGCGGGCTAGTAGCTTTTTGCTTCCTAACAGTTTTGGCATCTCACTTTATCCTTTGAAATTCAGAATGATTGGCATCTATAGGAACTTAGAATTTTAGATAGTATTATTGATTCTCCTAGTTCAGTATGTTGATTCTTGAACATAGCTACTTTATGAGTCTTGGCCGTGGCCCTAAGCACTTTATTTTCCAGTATTACCACCGGATACATAAATGTCACATACACGTAACTGGGTGAACCTTTTCAGATTGTGACTCAGATTTGCTAAAGTCCCCATTTAGAGGTGTCCAGAGTTCTTAAGCACACTCTTTTTGTTTGGATCACGACTTTAACCACTCAGTCTCAAGCTTTTCACTTGGACCTTCATGACATAAGCACATGGTTAGGGACAGCTTGATTTGGCCGCTTTGGCCTGGATTTTATTTCCTTGGGCCCTCCTATCCATTAATGCTCAAAGCCTTGGATCCTTTTTACCCTTGCCTTTTGGTTTAAAGGGCTATTGGCTTTTTATGCTTGCCTTTTTGTTTTTCTTCTTTTTTTTTGCCAAATTTTTTTTCCACTGCTTTTTCTTGCTTCAAGAATCAATTTCATGATTTTTCAGATTATCAATAACATTTTTCTTTGTTCATCATTCTTTCAAGAGCCAACAAATTTTAACATTCATAAACTTCACTATAAAAAAATATGCAATGTTCAAGCATTCATTCAGAAAACAAAAAGTATTGCCACCACATCAAAATAATTAAATTAATTTCAAGATAAAATTTGAAATCCAAGTACTTCTTGTTCTTTAGTAATTAGGCACATTTTTCATTTAAGAGAGGTGAAGGATTCATGGAATTATTCATAGCTTTAAGACATAGACACTAGACACTAATGATCATGTAATAAAGACATAAACATGGATAACACATAAAGCATCAAATTCGAAAACAGAAAAATAAGAACAAGGAAATTAAAGAACGGGTCCACCTTTAGTGATGGCGGCTAGTTCTTCCTGTTGAAGATCCAATGGTGCTCTTGAGCTCCTCTATGTCTCTTCCTTGCCTTTGTTGCTCCATCCTTAGTGCTTTTGGTGCTTCTATCATTAGTTGCTCTTGTTGAGGTCCATGAGTGGGCTCTCTTATTTTCTCTATCCTCTTTTTAGTGATGGGCTTGTCCTCTTCAATGAGGGTGTCTTCCTCTATGACAATTCCAGCTGAATTGCATAGGAATCACCTTTTTTTTTGCCACAACTTCAAAGAAGTGGTCTTGATGGACCTTTGAGATGAATCTCTCCATCTTCCATGACTTGGAGGTGGAAGCTTTTGCCTTCCATTTCCTCTTTCTAGAGGTTTTTCCAGCCTTAGGTGCCATAAATGGTTATGGAAAAACAAAAAGCAATGCTTTTACCACACCAAACTTAAAATGTTTGCTCGACCTTGAGCAAAAGAAGAAAGAAAGAAGGGAAAGAAGAAGAGAATGGAGGAGATGGAGGGAGAGTGTTTGTGATGTGTAAAAATGAAGGAGTGAAGAGGGGTATTTATAGGGAAAAAGATAGAGAGTGGCCGAATAGAATTGGGTGGGTTTGGGAGGGAAAAGTATTTGAATTTGAAAGTGAGGTAGGTGGGGTTTTTTTTGGGGAAGAGATATGGAGGTGATTGGTGAAGAGAATATAGGAAAGAGGATAGGATTTGATTGGTGAATGGTGTTTTGGGTAGGTGTTTATAGAGATGTGTGAGGGAGAGAGATAGAGAGAGAGAAGTGGGGTAGGTGGGGATCCTGTGGGGTCCATAGATCCTAAAGGGTCAAGGATTTGTTATCCCTGCTCCAATTAGGCGTGTAAATGCCCTTATTATGCAATCCTAGCATTTAATGCCAGACTGCTGCTTATTTCTGGCGTTAAACACCAGCTTTTATTCCTTTCCTGGCGTTAAACGCCAAGCTGCAACCTATTTCTGGCGTTTAACGACAGTTTGTTGCTTCTTTCTGGCGTTTAACGCCAGTCTGGTGCTTCTTTCTGGCGTTTAAACGCCAGTAAGTTTCTTCTCCAGGGTGTGCTATTTTTAATGCTATTTTTTATTTTTCTTTAATTTTTGCAGTTGTTTTTGTGACTCCACATGATCATCTACCTAAAAAAAGAAAATAACATAGATAAATAAAATTGGGTTGTCTCCCAATAAGCGCTTCTTTAATGTCAATAGCTTGACAGTGAGCTCTCATGGAGCTTTACAGATGTTCAGAGCATTGTTGGGACCTCCCAACACCAAACTTAGAGTTTGAATGTGGGGGTTCAACACCAAACTTAGAGTTTGGTTGTGGCCTCCCAACACCAAACTTAGAGTTTGACTGTGGGGGCTTTGTTTGACTCTGCATTGAGAGAATCTTTTCTTGCTTCCTCTCCATGGTTACAGAGGGAGATCCTTGAGTTTTAAACACAAGGTAGTCCTCATTCAATTGAAGGATCAACTCTCCTCTATCCATATCAATCACAGCTTTTGCTGTGGCTAGGAAGGGTCTTCCAAAGATGATGGATTCATCCTCATCCTTTCCAGTGTCTAGGATTATGAAATTAGCGGGGATGTAAAGGTCTTTGACCTTCACCAACACATCCTCTACCTGTCCATAAGCCTTTTTCATAAATTTGTCTGCCATCTCTAGTGAGATTCTTGCAGCTTAAACCTCAAAGATTCCCAATTTCTCTATTACAAAGAGTGGCATGAGGTTAACACCTGACCCTAGGTCACACAGAGCCTTCTCAAAGGTCATGGTGCCTATGGTACAGGGAATTAAAAATTTACCAGGATCCTGTTTCTTTTGAGGTAATGTCTGCCTAACCAAGTCATTCAGTTCATTGGTGAGCAAGGGGGTTCATCCACCCAAGTCTCATTACCAAATAACTTGGCATTCAGCTTCATGATTGCTCCAAGGTACTTAGCAACTTGCTCTTCAGTAGTATCTTCATCCTCTTCAGAGGAGGAATAGTCATCAGAGCTCATGAATGGCAGAAGTAGGTTCAATGGAATCTCTATGGTCTCTAGATGAGCCTCAGATTCCTTAGGTTCCTCAAATGGGAACTCCTTTTTGTCCAGAGGACGTCCCATGAGGTCTTCCTCACTGGGATTCATGTCCTCCTCCTCCTCTCTAGGTTCGGCCACACCAAGTAAGGTTATGGCCTTGCACTCTCTTTTTGGATTCTCTTCTGTATTGCTTGGGAGAGTACTAGGAGGAATTTCAGTGACTCTTTTACTCAGCTGGCCCACTTGTGCCTCTAAATTTCTAATGGAGGACCTTGTTTCATTCATGAAACTTAGAGTAGCCTTAGATAGATCAGAGACTATGTTTGCTAAGCTAGAGGGGTTCTGCTCAGAATTATCTGTCTGTTGCTTAGAGGATGATAGAAAAGGCTTGCTATTGCTAAACTTGTTTCTTCCACCATTATTAAAGCCTTGTTAAGGCTTTTGTTGATCCTTCCATGAAAAATTTGGATGATTTCTCCATGAGGGATTATAGGTGTTTCCATAGGCTTCACCTATTTAATTCACCTCTGCCATTGCAGGGTTCTCAAGATCATAAGCTTCTTCTTCAGAAGATGCTTATTTAGTATTGTTGGATGCATTTTTCAATACATTCAGACTTTGAGAAATCATATTGACTTGCTGAGTCAAGATTTTGTTCTGAACCAATATGGCATTCAGGGCATTAATTTCAAGAACTCCCTTCCTCTAAGGCATCCCATTACTCATAGGATTCCTTTCAGAAGTGTACATGAACTGGTTATTTGCAACCATTTCAATGAGTTCCTGAGCTTCTGCAGGCATTTTTTCAGGTGAGTAGATCCACCTGCAGAATGGTCCAATGACATCTTAGACAATTCAGACAGACCATCATTGAATATATCCAAGATGGTCCATTCTGAAAGCATGTCAGAAGGACACTTTTTGGTCAATTGCTTGTATCTTTCCCAAGCTTCATAGAGGGATTCACCTTCTTTCTGCCTGAAGGTTTGAACATCCACTCTAAGCTTGCTCAGTTTTTGAGGAGGAAAGAACTTAGCTAAGAAAGCCGTGACCAGCTTATCGCAAGAGTTCAGGCTATCTTTAGGTTGAGAGTCCAACCATGTTCTAGCTCTGTCTCTTACATCAAAAGGGAAAAGCATAAGCTTATAGACCTCAGGATCAACTCCATTGGTCTTAACAGTATTACAGATCTGCAAGAATTCAGTTAAGAACTGAAAAGGATCTTATGATAGAAGTCCATGAAACTTGCAATTCTGTTGCATCAGAGAAACTAATTGAGGCTTTAGCTCAAAATTGTTTGCTCCAATGGCAGGGATTGAGATGTTTCTTCCATGGAAGTTAAAATTTGGTGCAGTAAAGTCACCAAACATCTTCCTTGCACCTCTACCATTGTTATTGGTTTCGGCCATCTCTACTTCTTTTTCAAAAATTTCAGTAAAGTCCTTTTCAGAGTGTTATGTTTTAGCTTCTCTTAGCTTCCTCTTCAGAGTCTTTTCAGGTTCCGGATCAGCTTCAACAAGAATGTTCTTATCCTTGCTCCTACTCATGTGAAAAAGAAGAGAACAGAAAAGAAGAGGAATCCTCTATGTCACAGTATAGAGATTCCTTTATGTGAGTAGAAGAAGATAAGAATAGGAGAAGGAGAAGAGAAGAATTCAAACACAGAGAGGAAGAGAGGGTTCGAATTATGAGTAGAAGAAAAGTGTTAGTAGATAAATAAATAGAAAGAGAAGAGAGGAAAAGAATTCGAATTTTTAATTTTAAGAAAAGAAAATTATTTTTGTTTTTATTTTAAAATTTTGTTAGAATTCAAAAATTAAGAAAAGGAATAAAATTAAAAGTTAAAACAATAAAAAGATTTTTGAAAAAGAGGAAGGTAATTTTCGAAAATTAGAGAGAGAAAAGTAGTTAGGTGGTTTTGAAAAAGATAAGAAATAGTAAAACAAACAAAAAGTCAATTAGTTAATTGAAAAAAGATTTGAAAATCAATTTTGAAAAGATAAGAAGTTAGAAAAGATTTTGAAATTGATTTTGAAAAAGATATGATTTGAAAAAGATATGTTTGAAAAGATATGATTGAAATTTATTTTGAAAAAGGGAATTAAAAAGATTTGATTTTTAAAATTAAAATTGATTACTTAACTAACAAGAAACTAAAAGATATTATTCTAGAGTTTAAAGATTGAACCTTTCTTAACAAGAAAGTAACAAACTTCAAATTTTTGAATCAATCACATTAGTTGTTAGTAAATTTTTTGAAATTTTGAAATGAAATTAAGAAAAAGATTTTTAAAATAAAATTTTAAAATTTTCGAAAATATTAAGAAAAAAATGAAAAAGATTTGATTTTTGAAAAAAATTTGAAAAGATAAGATTTTTAAAAATGAAATCTTGTCTTGACTAACAAGAAACAACTTATTTTAAAAAAATTTTGACTAAGTCAACCTAAAGATTTCGAAATTTATGAGAGAAATAAGGGAAAGATATTTTTTTTATTTTTTTGAATTTAATGAGGAAAGAGAAAAACCACAAAATGACTCAACACATAAAAATTTTGGATTAAAACAAATGATGCATGCAAGAACACTATGAATGTCAAGATGAACACCAAGAACACTTTGAAGATCATGATGAACATCAAGAACTTATTTTTGAAAAATTTTCAAGAAAAAAAAAACATGCAAGACACCAAACTTAGAGATTTTTCATGTTTAGACCCTATGGATTAAAGAATGCATATGAAAAACAATAAAAGACACAAAACAAGAAAATATGAAGATCAAACAAGAAGACTTATCAAGAAAAACTTGAAGATCATGTAGAATACAATGCATGAATTTTTGAAAGTTTTTTAGAAAAATTAAAACATGCAATTGACAATAAACTTAAAAATTGACACTAACTCAAACAAGAAACGCAAATTTTTGGTTTTATGATTTTATTAAATTTTTTTTATTTTTCGAAAATTATTTTAGAAAAACGAAAAAGAAGAAAAATTTTAAAAGATTTTTGAAAACTTTTTGAAAATAAAATAATGGTTAAAACAAGAAGAAAATTCCCTAATCTGAGCAACAAGATAAACCGTCAGTTGTCCAAACTCGAATAATCTCCGGCAACGGCGCCAAAAACTTGGTGCACGAAATTGTAATCTCAATGGCGCCAAAAACTTGGTATGCACAATTGTAATCTCAACTCTTTTTCACAACTTCGCACAACTAACCAGTAAGTGCACTGGGTTGTCCAAGTAATAAACCTTACGTGAGTAAGGGTCGATCCCACGGAGATTGTCGGCTTGAAGCAAGCTATGGTAATCTTGTAAATCTCAGTCAGGTGGATTCAAATGGTTATAGATTTTTGATAATTAAAAGATAAATAAGCATAAAATAAAGATAGAGAAAATTATGTAATTCATTGGTGGGAATTTCAGATAAGCATAAAATAAAGATAGAGATGCGTTGTTCCTTCTGAATCTTTGCTTTCCTATTGCCTTCATCCAATCCTTCATACTCCTTTCTATGGCAAGCTGTATGTTGGGTGTCACCGTTGTCAATGGCTATTTCCCATCCTCTCAGTGAAAATGGTCCTCTACGGTTTCTCTACAGCTAATCAACTGTCGGATTTTTCATCTCGGATGAAAAATACCATGCACAGATATCGTGTGGCTAATCAGCTGTTGGTTCTCGATCGTGTAGGAATAGGATTTACTATCCTTTTGCATCTGTCATTACGCCCTACAGTCGCGAGTTTGAAGCTCATCACAGTCATCCCTTCCCAGATCCTACTCGGAATACCACAGACAAGGTTTAGACATTCCGGATCTCAAAAATGCTGCCAATGGATTCTAGCCTATACCACGAAGATTCCAATCTTGGATTCAGATACCCCATTGTCAGAGGGGAGTCGATGTGAATCGTTGATTAGAAACCCCAGAGATATACATTCAAGCTTGTTTTCATGTAGAACGGAAGTGGTTGGCAATCACGCGTTCATAAGTGAGAATGGTGATGAGTGTTACATAATCATCACATTCATCATGTTCTTGTATGCGAATGGATATCTTAGAATAAGAATAAGCATGAATTGAATAGAAGAACAATAGTACTTTGCATTAATACTCGAAGAACAGCAGAGCTCCACACCTTAATCTATGGTGTGTAGAAACTCCACCGTTGAAAATACATAAGTGATAATGGTGTTCATTGGCTTCGGCCCAAGAGGGGGAACCGGAATAACCAAGACCTAGGTCTAAGGACTAAACGTCCAAAGATGTCTAATACAATAGTAAAAAGTTCTATTTATACTAAACTAGTTACTAGGGTTACAGAAACAAGTAAATGATACAGAAATCCACTTCCGGGCCCACTTGGTGTGTGCTTGGGCTGAGCATTGAAGCTTTCACGTGTATAGGCCTTCTTTGGAGCTAAACGCCAATTTGTAACTTGTTTCTGGCATTTGATTCTACCTTGCAACTTGTTTCTGGCGTTTAATACCAGAATAGGGCAGAAAGTGCCAGAAATTACCTGAAATCACAAAAAAACACACAAACTCATAGTAAAGTCCGGAAATGTGAATTTAACATAAAAACTAATGAAAACATCCCTAAAAGTAGCTTGAACTTATTAAAAACTACCTAAAAACAATGCCAAAAGCGTATAAATTATCCGCTCATCACTTGCCCAACTCTCTGTTAAATGCTGGGTGTTGCGAATTCACGCATGACGCGTGCGCATTAGCGACGCTTGTGCGTCTAACACCCTATCTCTCTTTTTTTCCTAAAGTGTTCGGTTCCTGTTCTAAAATAGCTGCATGATCAAAACACACGTAAAATGAAAGAAAAACAGTAAAACTCAATAAAAATCAAATAAATAACAAAACCACTACTACGAAAAACAACTAAGGATACGAATTTATCGGGTTGCCTCCCGACAAGCGCTTCTTTAATGTCACTAGCTTGACACCTGATTGTTGAATTTTCTTCCTCTTCTTCCAGTTGGTTAAAATAAATGACTCCAAGAGAAGAGATGTGAAGATTGGTGCCCCCTGATATAAAGTCCTCCTAACAAGCTTTCTTTTATTGTGATTAGCTTGATTCACCTTGCTTGTTGAGGTAGAGGTTGGAATGTTTTTTTATGACCTTTTTTTCTTCATAGATATTTTCTTCTGTTTCTTGGTCACAATCCCCTTGTCAGTGCTTTCCTTGGTTGTCTGCACTTCTTTGATTTCAAAATTTTGGTGTTGTGTGATGGTTAGAGTGTACCCTTCATCAAGAACTTCTTGAATTTGTGGTTTAATAAACTCACCCTCTATGCCACTCTCTGCTTCATTGAAATGTAGATTCCCATAATTATTTTCATTCTTTACAACCTCCTTTGTTTTTGCATCTTCCTCTTCTTCCATTTGTGAGGGTGGAAAGTTCTCTAATTCACTGGAGTATAAACTCCTTTGATTGATTTCCTCACTTTAATTTCTTCCATAGGATCTTGCATTGTATCTCTTGGGAAGGAATTTGCTTGTTCCTCTTCCTGGTTCTTGATAATCGACTGCACATACTTCTTTACATTTTTGACACTCGTCTTTATATCATGTATGAATTCTTTCATGAGAAGCTCAAGATCTGATGGTACTTGATATAAATAAGAGGATGGTGGCTCTTGATATGAAAAAGAAGGAAATAATGATTCTTGATAAGAGTAAAAAGAGGATGATTCTTGGTATGAATAGGGAGATGGTGGCTCTTGATATGGGTAGAAAGATGATGGTTCTTGATATGGATAGAGAGGTGGTGGTTCTTGATATGAATATAGAGATGGTGGTTATTGATAGTTGGAACGTGGAGCATTGAAGTTTCTTTGGTTTTGACCTTGCCAACCAAAATTCGGATAGTTCCTCCATCCACAATAATATGAATCATTACTTGCGTGTGAGTAGTAACCCATGTGATCTCTCTCCATTATTTTTCCTCAGCACAAAACAACAAACAGAATTAAACGCACCATGTGGTAAACAAGCAAGTAAAGAAGAAAGAACATAAAGGAAATTTAAACTCAATAAATAAAATAACTAGGAAGAATAAAACAACTAAGGGAACACCAAACTTAATTTCAAAAATTAAGAGGAAAAAAATTTAAATAAAATAAATCAAAATAATTTTTTTAAAGAAATAAGTTAAATGAAATTAAAGCAAAAACGCCTAATCTAAGAAATCAAACAACCAATAGTTGTCAATCACAGTCAATCCCCGGCAACGACGCCAAAAACTTGGTGCGAAATTTATAACTCACAAACTAACCGCAAGTGCACCGAGTCGTACCAAGTAATACCTCAGGTGAGTGAGGGTCGATTCCACGAGGATTGATGGATAAAGCAACGATGATTGAGTGATTGGCTTAGTTAGGCAAGCAAAAAATAGTGTTTGAATGTTCAAAAGCATTAAACAGTAATTTAGAAAATCAGAAAGCAGGCAAGTAAATAAGTTGGAAATAACAATATGCAGAAGGCAGTGAAGGTTTTAGAGTTATCTATTTTCCGGATTGACTTTTCTTACTAACTATTTTAATCATGCAAGATTTAATTCATGGAAAACTATTTGTGACTAGACCTTAATTCCTTAGACCTTCCTAATCTTCTCTAAAATTCATCAACCGCCAATTCCTTAGTCAATTAATTCCAATTAGAGGGTGAAGTTCAAATTCCAGTTTATATGCTACAAAAATCCTAATTACCCAAAAATAAGAGGATTATATGTCACGTATCCCGTTAAACCCAGATAATTAGAATTTAGGAGAAATTGTTTTCAAGTTGTTGTTCAACTAAAGAGCTTTTCTAAGTTATACAAGAACTCAATTAGAAAGAGGGTCATACTTCCGTTCCACCCAAATTCATAAGATAAAGAACGAAAACAATTCTTGAAATATAAATCAAAACATGAATTAAAATAGAAAAATAATAGTATCAATCCATACAATAGACAGAGCTCCTAACCTTAACAGTAGAGGTTTAGTTGCTCATGACTCAGAGAGTAAATAAGGATTCAGGTAAACTGTAGAGTATGAAATGTAAATTGGAATAGAATTGTAACACCCTACCATACAGAGTCTTATGCTTAAGTCATAATTCAGAGATGGCAAGGTATTACGACCTCAAAAATAAAAATTAGTACGTATAGTAGTATGAATGATTGATTATAACTAGGAGCCTTTGTAGAAAAAGGGGTAAACAAAAAATCGCAACTCAAAAGCGCAACACTCCGATCGATAACGTAACGAACAAGGATAACCAACGCGAGATTATATATATAGAAAGGAGTGTCAAAAACAGGAATATCAAGACTCAAGATCCGGCTGCGAAGATAACCGGTCCGAGCATAGCAATATATACATATGATAAAGATAAGGAAAACCCCAAAGGAAACCCAAAGGGACACAAATACAGAAACATATTCTCCAAAATTTCCCATAAGAGGAGTCATCACAGTTTGTATTACTTAATGGAGATAAAAGTATCTACGCAAAACATATAAACTAAAACAGAGTCCCCAGGAACAAGGAATCTTCGCAAATCTAAAAGTCTCCAGCATGCCTCAGCGGGAAACCACACGTCCTGCATCTGAAAACCACAAAATCCGCATGGGTGAGAACCAAAGGTCCCCAGCATGGTAACAGCTTCCACATATATAATACATAATAATAGAGGAAAGCCGAAGGCAATCCTAGAACTTCCTCCAGATAATTCAAAGCTTACAAACAAGCTAAACCATATAAGGGTATCTGACTAAAGATTCTTCAGTCTAACTAATACTTCCCTTTCCAATTCCTTCAAACCTCCCAACCACCAGCAGGAGTATAGTGTAGCAAACACAAATATATCAAACAAGAAATATACAAATAGGAGCAATTAAGGCAGTTAGACAATTAGCAAATAGTATGCAGTCAAGTAGGCAGTCTCAAACAATTCACATAATATGCATATGATGAATGCCTGTCCCTAGTGGCTGATGATATCATCTGTCGGTTATAGCGCCAACCCGACAAGTCCTGGTAGCTAACCCTTGGACTGTCCCTCTGTTGCGCATCCCCAACTCGAGTTATACTCATCATAAACTTGATCATAAACATGATCCATATCCATCACCCTCACTGGTGAATATTTACGGGGGCGAGCTCATCCGAGTCTTTCACAGTGCCCGGCCAAATTTACGACATAGGGTCAACAGAGTATCAAGTCTCAACCTGAAGCACGTGGTGGCTAGCCACTGCTACTACCCAGGGAAACTCGTATCTCAGATAGTGGAAGTGCAATTCACAATTATCAATAATT
Source organism: Arachis duranensis (assembly GCF_000817695.3). NCBI lineage: Eukaryota > Viridiplantae > Streptophyta > Magnoliopsida > Fabales > Fabaceae > Arachis > Arachis duranensis. The sequence goes on from NC_029775.3 coordinate 22,362,845, forward strand.
CAGCATAAACATGCATGAATTCTCATCCATGGATCAACATCCATATCAGCCATCCGGCTCCTGGCTCACGGTTCAGTCCAGAACCAGCCAATATCCATATCATACACAGCCATTCCGGCTCACGGTTAAATCCATAACCAGCCACCCGGCTCACGGTTAAATCCATAACCAGCCATTTCATTAACAATTACAGCCTTTCGGCCCATGGCATAACAAGCACTTCCACCACCATCCTCCGCATCTCACATAATCATCTTTGATCCTCATTGATCACTCATTTTTCCCTTGCTTCACTCGCAAGTTACCTCATTCACTAGCCCCTTTTTAATAGCTAGGCATGTCATAATGATTTAAGATATAAGTGGTGAGATCGGAGGCTTAGAAGTATGAAATTTGGCTTTTAAAACTCAAAAATCAACTTTGGGA
>NC_029775.3:22363403-22365490 GCF_000817695.3 Arachis duranensis
AAAATTTGCCAATCGACGCGCACGCGTCAACCATGCGTACGTGTGGGTGTTCTCGTGCCCAGGCACAACACTGGCACAGTTCTGGTATAACTTTCTGGAAAATGGCTGGGCATTGGGTGCAGCACAATCGGCGTGCCCGCGCACATCACGTGCACGCGTGGATGGCGCTTTCTGGAAGATCGGCGCGTACGCGCCAGGTGCGCCCACGCGCAAGGGGTCATTCTGCTAAAAATTTTTCTAAGTTAAAAGCTGCAGAATTCACAGATTCAACCCCCAATCTTCCGATGGACATAACTTCCTCATTTTAAATCGTTTTTCACCCGTTCTTCGAACGGCATGGACATCCCGGATCCAATTTCATTTCTAAACAGATTTGGCACAAAACAGAGATCCGTAGTCCAAGTTATGTCCCGTCAAACTATGCCCAAAAACCATATTTTTCATACAAAAGCACATAGTGCCATTTTCAAAACAAGTCATTTCCAACTCTTTTCAAAATCTATCAAAACATGCCAATTTCATCCCTTTTCTTTGCAATCAATCAAAATATATCAAATTCAACATCAAGCCTCCTCAACTCACACATTGACACTTTACCACAATTTACAAAATCACTATCTCATCATTTTAACCCACTTCACCCAAGTGGCTCAAACTCAAACATATTGACATATCATATACTACCCCTCATGCCAATTCTCAACAACACCAATTCCAATAAATCATTATTGTACACAATCAACATCATATTCACCATCAACATGGTTCAACCCACAATTTAACCATAACCAATCATCAAGCATATATCACAACATGCATATTTCTCATACATCATACCACCAAGGCATCAAATATCATCATCACATATATGACCACATCATATATCTCAATCATTCAACATCAACAATTCAATGCCTATCTTAAGGCCTCTAGCCTAAGTATTTCCTACCACATTACATATTAGGTACGGGAAACCGAAACCATACCTTAGCCGATTTCCCAAGCTCAATCGGAGCACTTCCAAACCACTTATCCACAAGCTCTCAAGGCCTCAAAACCTCTCCAAGAACAGATTTTTTACCACCAAATCCCTTCTTAAGCTTTCCAAAATCACCAATCAAGCTCCAATATTCACACATACACAACCTAAGCCATAATCATCATATCCATACACAATATCTCAAAACCCAAACACCATAGAACAATAAAATTATACTAGGGTTGAGAATCTTACCACACCCAAGGTCCAAGGAGACAAGATTAACCTTCTCCTTCAAGAGAGTTGGGTCCTATAACATCAAAGAGCCCAAAATCTCAACATTTTTGCTCATAAAATTCGAAAACAAGGCTGGAATTTCGAAGAGCAAAACGTGGCTTACCTCAAGATTAATTGTATGGATTTTGTAGAGCTCTCCGCAGTGAACGCGTGGCCGTAAACGGAGCGGCAATCGGAGCTCTAGATCAAAAGTTATGGTGGTTTGAAGATCAAGTGAGAGAAAGAACTTGAGAGAGTGTTCTTCCCTCCATGGCCTCCATTTTCAGCATGTGAGTATGTTTAGTGAGGAGAGAGAATGCTGAAAACTAGGGTTTTGGTTTATTTATGTTGGGCCAAGGGCCCACTTTGGGTCCGGTTGGCCCGGTTTGGCCCGTTCGGTCCAATCTTGGTCCGAATTATATAAAATTGGTACCAAAATTCTCGACTCAAGTTCCCAAGTGTGTTCCTCAACACCGCCTCGACTCCATGCCACTTTGACTAATGAAACCTCTTTTCCACGCAACCGTTTGATACTAGTATCATCGATTCTGACCGGAGCCACTGGAAGCGTCAAATCTTCCCTCAACTGAACCGACTCAGGTTCCAACACATGGCTAGCATCAGGAGTGTACTTCCGAAGCTGCGATATGTGAAACACGTCGTGCAGGTTCGAAAGATGAGGTGGTAGAGCCATCCGATACGCCACCGGTCCAACCCTCTCCAAGATTTGAAATGGACCAATGTATCGAGGATTCAACTTCTTTGCTTTAATCGCCCTACCTACTCCTGTAGTTGGAGTAACCTTAAGGAAAACATGGTCTCCTTCCTCAAA
>NC_029775.3:22365587-22366647 GCF_000817695.3 Arachis duranensis
CATCCTATCTCGGATTTTCTTGGCTTGTTCAGTAGTCTCAGCTATCATTTCCGGTCCCAACAAGATTTTCTCTCCAGCTTCATACCAACATAGCGGAGATTGACATTTCCTCCCATACAAGGCCTCATACGAAGCCATTCCGATGCTCGCATGATAACTATTATTGTATGCAAACTCCACCAATGGCATATACCGATCCTAACTCGCCGGTTGGTCCAAAACACAAGCTCCCAACATATCCTCTAGTGTTTGGATCGTCCTTTCAGATTGACCATCTGTTTGAGGATGGTAAGCCGTGCTCAAGCTTAATCGGGTTCCAAAAGCTTTCTGAAATGCACCCCAAAACCTTGAAGTGAAACGAGGATCTCTATCAGAGATTATAGTAGCAGGTACACCATGAAGTCTCACAATCTCCTTTATGTATAACCGTGCTAGCTCTTCAAGGGTGTAAGTCATACGAATGGGTAAAAAGTGAGTTGACTTCGTCAGTCGGTCCACAATCACCCAGATATCATCAAAACCAGCCCTAGTCCTTGGCAAACCTGACACAAAGTCCATTGCAATACTTTCCCACTTCCATTGTGGAATCTCTAAAGGTTGCAACATCCCGGAAGGTCTTTGATGTTCAATCTTTACCTTTTGACAAGTTAAGCACTTTGAAACATATTCTGCCACATCATTCTTCATACCCGGCCACCAAAACATTGCCTTTAAATCATGGTACATCTTAGTAATTCCCGGGTGAATGGAGAATCCGCTTTTGTGTGCCTCTTTTAAGATATCATGCCTCAAGGTGCCAACATCCGGCACAATGATCCTACCCTTGAATCTCCATAACCCATCTTTTTCTTCCGACACTCTCCACTGTTTTCCTTGCTCAATAGCCGGTATCACCTTCCATAACGCTTCATCATTTTGATGAGCCTTTAGGAGTTCAGACTTAAAGTCACTTGAGATTTCTAATCGGCTCAAACACAAGGTTCCAGATACTTCTCGAGCACCAATTTTCAGACTCTCGAATCCCTTGAGCAACTTCTCCTCTTGAAGCATCATCCAAGCC
>NC_029775.3:22367339-22368790 GCF_000817695.3 Arachis duranensis
TTTACCATCATCGAATTCAAGTAATAATTATTCACCACAACTAGCCCTTCTGTATCTTCCGGCATAAGGTACACCGACTTTGTAGAACAATCTAGCAGAACATGGTTCTTAGATAACCAGTCCAATCCCAAGATAAGATCAAGACCGATCATCGGTAAGCAGACTAAATTATGAATAAAATCACGCTGCTTGAATCTAAAGGAAACTTTCGGGCATCCTAGCCTAGTTACCATAGCCTTATGGGTAGCATTATACACTTTTAGGTCATAATCTAAGGTTACAATCTTCAATCCTAACTCATGGGCTTTCTCAAATGCAATGAATGAATGTGATGCTCCCGAATCAAATAAAGCATTTAAAGTTTGACCAGCCATTTCACAGTTACCTCTAATAAGTGTCTCGGATCCCTCGGCACCTATAGCTGAAGTGGTGAACACCCGACCAGTCTGTTGTGCTTTCCCAGCACCTTGTTTCTGCTTCTCCGGACAACTTGCGGCTTTATGCCCCGCCTTTCCACAATTGTAGCACAAGCCCCATCCGGCCTTGCATGGTGCTCCCGAATGGTGACTTCCACACCTAGTACAAGCTTGATCATTCTGAGGCTACTTCCCAAACTTCTTCCCTTGGGAGTTGTTGTTGTTGGGCCTCCTGAAAGAGCTTCCCCTCTTGAAAGACGGACCTCTAGGTGCAAAGCTCTTCCCTCGGTTCTGTGGGAATGATCCTTTGTGAATCCCTTTCTCAGCGGTTGCCCTTTTCACACACTCTTCAGCAACCCTACACTTGTTCACCAATTCGGAGAAAGTTCTGATCTCCATTGGTCCTACTGAACTGAAGATATCACTCCGGAGTCCTCCTTCATACTTAACACACTTCCATTCCTCATATTCCACCGGAGTCCCTTGGCACATACGAGAGAACCTGAACAGCTCCTCAAACTTGTCAGTATACTCTGATATGGACATAGTACCCTGCTTCAGCTGTAACAATTCAAGTTCCTTAGCCGTCCTAGCAGAAGTCGAAAAGTACTTCTTATAGAACTCCTCTCGGAAGACATTCCAGGTGATATAGTCATCACCCTGCTACAGAAGACGTCGGATACCTTGCCACCAATGCGACAGATACCTTGCCACCAATGGGACGCTTCACCTGTGAGCATATAGGTAGCAAACTCGACACGCTGCCCTTCAGGTACCACTTGTGCTTGCAGTGCTCGCTCTATAGCCTGAAACCATGTATCAGCCTCAGTCGGGCTAGTAGTTCCCTTGAACTTAGGCGGATTAACCTTCAAAAAGTTTGCCAAGGTCATCGGGCCCTGAACTCCACCTCCATCATTACCATGGTTGTTCATCTGTTGACCAAGAGCCTCAGCAGTGGCTTGCATAGCAACAGCCATGTTCTCCAACGCAATCATAAAGTTCACCGGGTCATTAGGGTTATTCTCTGGTGCACGA
>NC_029775.3:22369024-22371288 GCF_000817695.3 Arachis duranensis
ACAGAGAATGCACAGAAGCATAGTCAGTCCATCCCTTAGGCTCTACAGGAACGAACTGCTCTGATACCATAATGTAACACCCTACCATACAGAGTCTTATGCTTAAGTCATAATTCAGAGATGGCAAGGTATTACGACCTTAAAAATAAAAATTACTACGTATAGTAGTATGAATGATTGATTATAACTAGGAGCCTTTGTAGAAAAAGGGGTAAACAAAAAATCGCAACTCAAAAGCACAACACTCCGATCGATAACGTAACGAACAAGGATAACCAACGCGAGATTATATATATACAAAGGAGTGTCAAAAACAGGAATATCAAGACTCAAGATCCGGCTGCGAAGATAACCGGTCCGAGCATAGCAATATATACATATGATAAAGATAAGAAAAACCCCAAAGGAAACCCAAAGAGACACAAATACAGAAACCTATTCTCCAAAATTTCCCATAAGAGGAGTCATCACAGTTTGTATTACTTAATGGAGATAAAAGTATCTACGCAAAACATATAAACTAAAACAGAGTCCCCAAGAACAAGGAATCTTCGCAAATCTGGAAGTCTCCAGCATGCCTCAGCGGGAAACCACACGTCCTGCATCTGAAAACCACAAAATCCGCATGGGTGAGAACCAGAGGTCCCCAGCATGGTAACAACTTCCACATATATAATACATAATAATAGAGGAAAGCCGAAGGCAATCCTAGAACTTCCTCCAGATAATTCAAAGCTTACAAACAAGCTAAACCATATAAGGGTATCTTACTAAAGATTCTTCAGTCTAACTAATACTTCCCTTTCCAATTCCTTCAAACCTCCCAACCACCAGCAGGAGTATAGTGTAGCAAACACAAATATATCAAACAAGAAATATACAAATATGAGCAATTAAGGCAGTTAGACAATTAGCAAATAGTATGCAGTCAAGTAGGCAGTCTCAAACAATTCACATAATATGCATATGATGAATGCCTGTCCCTAGTGGCTGATGATATCATCTGTCGGTTATAGAGCCAACCCGACAAGTCCTGGTAGCTAACCCTTGGACTGTCCCTCTGTCGCGCATCCCCAACTTGAGTTATACTCATCATAAACTTGATCATAAACATGATCCATATCCATCACCCTCACTGGTGAATATTTACGGGGGCGAGCTCATCCGAGTCTTTCACAGTGCCCGGCCAAATTTACGACATAGGGTCAACAGAGTATCAAGTCTCAACCTGAAGCACGTGGTGGCTAGCCACTGCTACTACCCAGGGAAACTCGTATCTCAGATAGTGGAAGTGCAATTCACAATTATCAATAATTCAGCATAAACATGCATGAATTCTCATCCATGGATCTCATTGATCATTCATTTTTCCCTTGCTTCACTCGTAAGTTACCTCATTCACTAGCCCCTTTTTAATAGCTAGGCATGTCATAATGATCTAAGACATAAGTGGTGAGATCGGAGGCTTAGAAGTATGAAATTTGGCTTTTAAAACTCAAAAATCAACTTTGGGATGAAAACATGGCCACGCGTACGCGCACGCGTGGATGGCCTCAAAAACTCATCGATGCGCAAGAGTCATGCACGCTAACGCGTGGATTAAAAATTTGCCAATCGACGCGCACGCGTCAACCACGCGTACGCGTGGGTGTTCTCGTGTCCCAGGCACAACACTGGCACAGTTCTGGCATAACTCTCTGGAAAATGGCTGGGCATTGGGTGCAGCACAATCGGCGCGCCAGCGCACATCACGCGCACGCGTGGATGGCGCTTTCAGGAAAATCGGCGCGTACGCGTCAGGTGCGCCCACGCGCAAGGGGTCATTCTTCTAAAAATTTTTCTAAGTTAAAAGCTGCAGAATTCACAGATTAAACCCCCAATCTTCCGACGGACATAACTTCCTCAATTTAAATCGTTTTTCACCCGTTCTTTGAACGGCATGGACATCCCGGATCCAATTTCATTTCTAAACAGATTTGGCACAAAACAGAGATCTGTAGTCCAAGTTATGTCCCGTCAAAGTATGCCCAAAAACCATATTTTTCATACAAAAGCACAAAGTGCCATTTTCAAAACAAGTCATTTCCAACTCTTTTCAAAATCTATCAAAACATGCCAATTTCATCCCTTTTCTTTAAAATCAATCAAAATATATCAAATTCAACATCAAGCCTCCTCAACTCACACATTGACACTTTACCACAATTTACAAAATCACTATCTCATCATTTTAACCCACTTCACCCAAGTGGCTCAAACTCAAA
>NC_029775.3:22371450-22381901 GCF_000817695.3 Arachis duranensis
CAACCATAACCAATCATCAAGCATATATCACAACATGCATATTTCTCATACATCATACCACCAAGGCATCAAATATAATCATCACATATATGACCACATCATATATCTCAATCATTCAACAACATCAACAATTCAATGCCTATCTTAGGGCCTCTAGCCTAAGTATTTCCTACCACATTACATATTAGATACGGAAAACCGAGACCATACCTTAGCCAATTTCCCAAGCTCAACCGGAGCACTTCCAAACCATTTTTCCTCAAGCTCTCAAGGCCTCAACACTTTCAAGAACAGATTTTTCACCACCAAATCCCTTTTCAAGCATTTCAAAGTCACCAATCAAGCTCTAATATTCACACATACACAACCTAACCCATACACAACATCTCAAAACCCAAACATCATAGAACAACAAAATTACACTAGGATTGAGAATCTTACCACACCCAAGGTCCAAGGAGACAAGATTAACCTTCTCCTTCAAGAGAGTTGGATCCTATAACATCAAAGAGCCCAAAATCTCAACATTTTTCCTCATAAAACTCGAAAACAAGGCTGGAATTTCGAAGAGCAAAACGTGGCTTACCTCAAGATTAATTGTATGGGTTTTGTAGATCTCTCCGCGGTGAACGCGTGGCCGCAAACAGAGCGGCAATCGGAGCTCTAGATCAAAAGTTATGGTGGTTTGAAGATCAAGTGAGAGAAAGAACTTGAGAGAGTGTTCTTCCCTCCATGGCCTCCATTTTCAGCATGTGAGTATGTTTAGTAAGGAGAGAGAATGCTGAAAACTAGGGTTTTGATTTAGTTATGTTGGGCCAAAGGCCCACTTTGGGTCCGGTTGGCCCGGTTTGGCCCGTTCGGTCCAATCTTGGTCCGAATTCTATAAAATTGGTACCAAAATTCTCGTCTCAATCTCCTCTATCACATTTAGCCATAAAAATCACATTTTGGGCTTTCTAGAATAAATTCTCATTTATGGGTTAATTAGCCGTTAATTAATCGGGTTTTACAAGAATCCCCTAATGGAATCCCCTTATGGAATCTCTCCTACTAGAAGAAAAGTTTCTCCTTTTTATAACTAATCCTAATTAATTTAAAAAAAAATTTCCTAAAATTAAAATAATATATTTTCCTATTTTAAAATCAAATTTAAATTTAAATCAAAATTAATTATAGTAATCAGCAAGTCTTCAATTGATGGATGGGGACCACTTGCTTCACTAGATCCACGCCTTACTTGGCAGAGAGCTGCGCCTTGCTTGAGTGCTAAAATGGGGCCCAGAAATTGCCCCCAGCATTTTCTGCACATGGCGCATGTCACGCGTACGCGTCAGTCACGTGTACGCGTCGATGGTCTTTTTCGCGTGTCACGCATACGCGTCAGGTATGCACACGCGTCGCTGCATAAATCTCCAAATCACGCGCACGCATCAGGTACGTGCACGCGTCAGGTACGCGCACGCGTCGCTCCTCGCTAATCATCTCCTTTAATTCTTGTGCTCCTTCCATTTGTGCAAGCTTCCTTCCCATCAAATATAGCCAAATGCTACCTAAAATAAACAAAATTGTACGAGACTCAAAGTAGCATCCATAGTGGCTAAAAGATAATTAATTCTTGATTAAACTCAACAATTTAAATGCAAATTCACAAGGAAAAGATAAGAAAGATGCTCACGCATCAGTTAACAAATTGATAATTAAGTAATATTTTTTAAAATAATTTTAAGGAATTAAATTATATTTTAAATTTTTATATTATACCCTAATTTTTATAAAAAATTACCATAACCCTACCCACACTCACTCACCGCCACTCACCTAACCCTAAACCTTGCACCGCCACACCCTCTCCCCAAAGTGGACACACACACAAACAAAATGAAAGAAAAGGAAAGAGAAAGGAAAAACGGGAAAGAAAGAAAGAAAGAAAGAAAAGAAAGAAGGAAATAAAGAAAGGGAGAGGAAGAGAGACTGAAAAGGGGGAAGGGACCGCGCCACCATCATGGAGAGAGAGAGAGGGAGAGAGAAAGGCATCTCCGAGCCAGAGTTGCCGCTGAGAGTATCCTCACCGCCATTTTTGTGCTTTGTCATCGCTGTATGCTTTCCATCCAGCCAGAACTATCGCACAAAGGATCTGAGGAAGAAGACGCCATCGTACAACGCCGTCAGCTTCATCCCAGTCGTCGTCGCCTTGCTGTTTTTGTCGCGTCTGGTCGCCACCACCACTGAGCTCACCGTCAAAGGAAAGAGGAGAGAGAAGGACGCGCGATAGGAGACAGAATGCGCCCTTATCACCGCCGAACCCGTCTTGTCACTTGCGCCGCCGTGCTCAGTCGCCGTCTGTGAAGCCCACCGCCACTGCTACATCTCACTGCCGCTGGAACCCTAGCTGTCGCTGCCAAAGGGGAGTCTTGCTAACGCCGTTGCTGGTGGAGTCTGAGCTAAGGGAAGGGAAACGCATAATGAAAAGAGAACAGAGAGTGGCTGCCGCATGAGTCATTGCCAGAGGAAGAGAAGACTGTTTCGCAATGATTCTGGCCGCTGGAAGCAGTTCTGTGGCCGTCGAAACCACCACCGGACTTGTCGCTACTCGATTTATTCATTCTTCCTTTGTTGCGGTAAGCATTTTTGTTTTAAAGAGCCCTTTAGTCACTATTCTTTTATCTTACCCTGAGTTTTTGCGGTGTTAATTGTTATAAGAATGATTTTCGATTATTATATGTTGTGATTAGAGTTGATGTGGTTGCTGTGAAAGTGGTTTGAAGCTGTGGTTGCGGCTGCTGCCGTTGCGGACCGAGAGAAAACGGGTTTGACGCATTTTAGAGTTTTAGGTTTTGACTTTCCGAGGTAGGAGGTTTTTCTTAAATTTTATTTTATATTACAAAGTTGTTATAAATAGATATTGCTGTGAAAGATATACTTCTGTGATTATGTTTGTCTTGTGGATGTGGTTGTTTGCTAGACTGAATTACTCATTGCTTGAATGGTGTGTGGTTGTTGATAAAAATTGGTTTGAAAAGTTATTTAGTTGGTTATTATGAAAAGTAGTTTTTCTTAGTTTTGGAGTTAATTTGATAATGTAAATGACGCAGCTTTGGAAATGATTTAAGATATGAAAATAAATTGATTTTAGAAGCGGTTTGATTTTGAATTAGTTTGATTTTATAAATGATTTAATATTTGAGATGGTTCGATCTAAAAATAATTTGATATTAGAACTAGTCGAATTTTGAAAAATGATTGATATTTGAAAATGGTTGAGTAAGGTTTGAGGAATGTTTGGATGGAACCCGAAAAAGGTGGTAGAATCTGAGTTTTAGAGGAGATGTTGCCAAAATTTTATAAAAATTAGAAGTTTCGTTTAAGTAATTATTTAAAAAGATTTTATTTTAAAGATTATATGTTTTAAGTTTGATTCATTTAGAAAAGAATGAATTATATTTTGAATTGAAATTATTGATGAACGGAATGGGAGGTATGATAATGAAGGATAATGATTGAGTAAGATTGAGGTATGATGATGGATGAGATGAGATTGAGAATGATGTGGATATTGATGAATTATTATTAAATTATTCATATGGCTTATGAATTTGAATTATCTGAGACACGAGTTTCCTTGGGTAGACGCAATGGCTTACTACCACTTGCTTCAGGTTGATACTCAATACTTTGTTGACCCTCTGTCGCAAGATGTGACCGAGCACTTTAACTCCTTGGAATTCCCCATGGTATATATATATATATGGATTTTGAATATTATATTAAATTTGAGCTTGGAGTTTGACTCCATCGAATATTATTGAGCTTGGAGTTTAACTCCATGGATATTATTTTTGAGCTTGGAGATGCGCACACAGAGGGACTGTCCAATGGTAGCTACCAGGACATGTCGGGTTGGCTGTATAACTGACAGATGAGCTCATTAGCCACAGGACAGGCATTCATCATATGCATCTTTGTGACATTGGTTGGGTGTGATATTGTAATTGGTTTGCCTATGTGAATAATTCTGTTTAATTTCTAATTGCTTGACATAATTGCTTTTGATTGTGTTTGAACCTCATTACTTGTGTTTGTGACTGAAATTTGTTAGGTTGTGGTGAATTAGATGTTGATTGAGCTGTTTGGGCCTAATGCCGTGATTGATTATGTGATGGGCCGGATGCCATGATTGGTTTGTGTTGTGGTTTAGTAAAGTATGTAATATCAAGCTGGTTCAGCATAGACTTAATGAACCTATGTTTGGAACAGGTTGGTCATTCATACTATTATAAAACTTTTAAGATTCTTTTATTTGAAAAGGGAGTTTGGATTTTTGGTTAATTAATTGATTTCTTTTAAAAAATGTTTTGAATTTTTTTTATGATTAAACCATCGGTTTTTAAAGAATTCACAAGATAACGATATTCACTGAGCTTGAAAATGATTTTCTTATTAAATATCTTCTTATGACAATTATGAAACTCCATGGTGAGACCGTGTGGTTAGGTTCTCACCCCCTACAATTTTATCTTTTCCGGAGACGAACGAATAGGCTTACGAAAAGTTTAATCACAACTTTGCTTATATAATTTTGTTGTTATATTAGTTTAATTGTTATTTATTTTTCCCTCACCATCAATATTTTATTTTAAAGAGGGATAGAAAATATATGTTCTGTATGTATATTATATTCATAAGCTACTTATGTAAGAACTTTTGTACATATGTATATGCTTGTCTGGTTTCAAGAAAATGGCGATACGGTTTCGAGTCAAAGACTCCTATTTTATTATTAAGTATATGAAGTCGTCGTAATACTTCTTGCTATCAGAGTAGCGCAGTCGGAAGCGTGACATTCTGATAGTGAGGGTATTACAGGAATCGGTTTGTAAAATGGTCCAGTCTTCCTCCTAAAACCACTGATCCTCAAACTGTTTTGAAACTGTTGAACCGGCCGGTTGGACTAGATCAAAAACCGACTAGTTCGTGTGAAACAACGTCATTTTCTCTATTTAAAAAAAATATCAAAATTCCCCTACCCAGTTAACCCCCACCCCACACACACACACACACACACACCAAACACCCTTTCCTTCGAAACAGCTAGTCCTAAGGATCCCCAGACCAAAAACCCACCTTTGTCGTCGGAACTGCCGCCGCCGTCCGTGGTTGTTGAAGTCTTCGTGGCTTCCTCCTTCCCTTGTCCCAAATGCATACGGCCAGAGCTAACTCGGCACGTCATCTATTCTTCCCGTGAAACGCTGTTCGAGGCTTCCAACTGCTACACCGTGGTGTCGCCATCATGTCTTCGTCGTCTCACCACATCGTCTTCCTGCTGTCAGTGAAGGTTAGTGGCACTGTTATTTACTGATTTCTGCTGAGTCTGTTACCTTGTGTCAGGGTTTTGAGGTTGGTTTTGTGACTTGTGATTTTCGTCATCTTTTGTTATGCTGCTGTTGTTGTTACTTGTTATGCTGTTGTTGTTGTTATGCTGCTGTTTTGTTATGGTATTGTGATTTTGTGATTTCTGAATTTGAATTAATTTAGGGTGTGATTATTTAGGAGTTTTGTGATGGCACTGTTGTTGTTATGGCACTGTGATTTTGTGATTTCTGAATTTGAATCTGAATTAATTTTGTGATTTTGTTATGCTGCTGTTTTGTTTTGTTGATATTTTAATTAATTTTTTAATTGTTGTTTCATAATTTAGTGTCATCCTTTTAGTGTGATTATTGGTTAATGTTTTGTAATGTTTGTTGCTGAATGCTGATTGTTGAGTTTCGATATGGTTTTGTTGATGATTAATTTAATGTCACCCTTTAAATGTTTGTTGCTGAATGCTGCTGCTATTTTTAACATTCCATACATGTTGGATACATCCAAGGATAACAATCTTTTCCTTTCATTAATCTTATCATCATCATAACAATGGTAGAACTTCGATGAATTAAGATTATTCAAGTTTTGATTTTGCGGTGCAGGTAAGGTGAAGAATTCAGACTTTCTAAAAGAGGTTTTGCAACAAAGAAGATCATCTCATTGTGGTAGCTCTTATCTAAAAGCCATTATCACTCTGCCTCAAATATATAGCAGAGGCTATGCTTATTTGTGTATTATCGAGTTATATTATTATGTTGTGCATATGGCTTTCCATGGATGAGAAGATTAATAACTTTGTGTTTGATGTGAATTTGTAGGGCTACAAGGATGTGAAGGACATGTGAGGGGGTTATATGGAGTTGGTCAAAAACAAGTTTCCAGTGAAATCATCATTAGGGAATAATTGTTTGTATCCAAAGTGTTTGGCATACACAATACTCATTAATTACTTAAAGCCATCTGAATTAGGATTATAACTTTTTGAATTTGTATTTTGATAATATCATATGAATTTGGTTGATGATATTTTATATATTATTTTACATTTTGAAGATATTTTAAAATTTATATTAGATTATAATTATATTTTAAAATATTTATTTATAATTTATTTATTATTCTATTTTAAACATTTTTTTAGTTGAACTATTGATTAAACCGATTAAACTAATAAATCAATAACTAAAACGGTTTAATGACTGATCCGATTCTCAAAACCTTAAATTTTAGGGCTTTAAAATGCTAGTATTGACCAATAATAAAAGACATTTGATTGCAGGAAAAACATATAGAGAGAGAATTTTACATACTAAGACAAAAGATGAAGAATTGGAATTAAGATACAAGAGTCTGACAAATTAGTGAAATTGTATTCCACCTGTGCCTTTTGTTGTGATAAGCACAAATGAGGTGGATTTTCATTTATTATATGGACGGTTGATTTTTTCTATGAAAATATGAATCTCCCAAACCAAACTGAAATTAAATGAAGTTTGGAATAGTCAATACTTTACTTTTATAAATAGTGAGGTTTCAGAGAATTGATGTACAACAATAACGTATTCTTTCTTTCGTACATATCAATAACAGCAATAAAAAATTAATTCTCTCTCTTTTCTATATAAGAACTATTTCTATTATATTGAGATAGTAATTGTGATGAATAGTAATACTAGAGTTTCCTATTTACACTTTCTTATTTTATATTTATTATATCTTCTTTAATTATTTATTTTACAACACGTTATCAGTACGAGACTCTGATCAATTTTTTAGAAAGACTCAGGTAATAAATTTTCATTATGTCGAAACTCTCTTATCTTGAATTTAATGCTCTTGATATATCTGGAAACAACTATTTATCATGGATACTAGATGTTGAAATCCATCTTGATTCAATGGATCTTGGAGATACCATTAAGGCTGAAAATAATGTATCCCAGAAGGATAAAGCCAAAGCCATGATCTTCCTTCATCGTCATCTTGATGAAGGATTGAAAACTGAATATCTCACATTAAAAGATCCTGCAAATCTATGGAAAGACCTTGAAGAAAGGTATAATCATCAAAAGAAGGTGATACTTCCTCAAGCCCGATATGAATGGACGCGCTTGCTTCTACAAGATTTTAAGTCTATAAATGAATATAATTCTGCAATGTTTCGAATAACCTCATGAATGAAATTATGTGGGGTAAAGATAACTAATAATGATATGTTGAAAAAAACTTTCTCCACCTTCTATGCCTCAAATGTGCTCCTACAGTAGCAGTATCGAGAAAAAGGATTTAAAAAATATTCTGAGTTAATTTCTTGCCTTCTTGTTGCTGAACGCAACAATGAGTTACTTTAAAAAAATAATGAAGCGCGCCCAGCTGGCGCTACCCGATTTTCTGAAGTAAATGCGGTAAATCATTACCTCTGAAGAGGTAAATGTCAAGGCTTTAGTAACAAAAAAAACTATGGAAGGAAAAGGAATTATGTTCAAAAGAGAGGATCTCACCAGAAATGGGATAAAGAAAGAAATATTGGGCAAAATAAATCAACAGGGGATAAGTGTTTCCGTTGAGGTGGAAAGGGACATTGGTCGCATACCTGTCGCACCCCAAGGCACCTAGTCAATCTTTATCAAGCATCTTTGAAAAAAGATGACAAAGGGAAGGAAACAAATTTTGTTTCAAATGATGCTGAAAATTCCACTACTCATTATGATGTATCTG
Source organism: Arachis duranensis (assembly GCF_000817695.3). Lineage (NCBI taxonomy): Eukaryota > Viridiplantae > Streptophyta > Magnoliopsida > Fabales > Fabaceae > Arachis > Arachis duranensis. Next base: position 22,379,533 of record NC_029775.3, read on the forward strand.
ATTTCTTTGAGGATCCTGAAGGAAATATTGGTCATTTGATCAATGATGGAATAGTTTAATATGTGGGATTGTTAAGTATCCATGTAAATAAATAATGTAAAGAACTTATTGTTTAGTTTTATTTTCTATATATTTAAGTTTCAAATATGATGTATATAAATAATGAAATATTAATGTTTATGAATTTTGAAATCATTAAATGTGTCAAATTTTAAAATAAAATTTCAGTATGTGACATTATGTGTAGTGTTTCTTAGAAAAATAATTTCAATCAAGAATTCAATTTGACTGTGGATGTATTACTACTCATTTTTTTATTATTTATCTTTGAAAAAAATAGCAAGGATATATAATGAAGATGTATGCCTTGCGGATAATGCAAGTTCGCACACCATTCTCAAAAGTGATATATATTTTACCTATCTTGTGCCAAAAGAAGAATATGTTAATACTATTATTGGCTCAGGCAATGTGATAGAAGGTTCCAGAAGAGCTATAATTTTGTTTTCTGAAGGAACAAAATTTATAATAAATAATGCACTATTATCTACCAAGTCTCTGAGGAACTTGTTAAGTTTCAAAGATATTCGCCGAAATGGATATCATATTGAAACTATGAATGAAGAAAATCATGAGTACTTATGTATCACAATTCATGATTTAAATAAAAAGTTTATACTAGAAAAGCGATGAGCGGATAATTTATACGCTTTTTGGCATTGTTTTTAAGTAGTTTTTAGTAAGTTCAAGCTACTTTTAGGGATGTTTTCATTAGTTTTTATGTTAAATTCACATTTCTGGACTTTACTATGAGTTTATGTGTTTTTCTGTGATTTCAGGTAATTTCTGGCTGAAATTGAGGGACTTGAGCAAAACTCTGAAAAAGGCTGACAAAAGGATTGCTGATGCTGTTGGATTCTGACCTCCCTGCACTCGAAATGGATTTTCTGGAGCTAAAGAACTTCAAATGGCGCGTTCTCTACGGCGTTGGAAATTAGACATCCAGAGCTTTCCAGCAATATATAATAGTCTATACTTTATTCGGGAATTGACGACGTAAAGTGGCGCTCAACGCCAAGTACATGCTGTTGTCTGGAGTTAAACGCCAGAAACACGTCATAACCCGGAGTTGAACGCCAGAAACACGCTATAACTCGGCGTTCAACTCCAATAAAAGCCTCAGCTCGTGGATAGATCAAGCTCAGCCCAACCATACACCAAGTGGGCCCCGGAAGTGGATTTATGCATCAATTACCTACTCATGTAAACCCTAGTAGCTAGTCTAGTATATATAGGACATTTAACTATTGTATTAGACGTCTTTTGACCACGTTTCATCTTTGGTCTCAGTTTTGTTTTATTCTTCATCTTAAGAGGCTATTGATCACATTTTGGGGGGCTGGCCATTCGGCCATGCCTGAACCTTTCACTTATGTATTTTCAACGGTGGAGTTTCTACACACCATAGATTAAGGGTGTGGAGCTCTGCTGTACCTCAAGTTTCAATACAATTACCATTACTTTATATTCAATTCTCTTTTATTCTTATTCTAAGATATATGTTGCACTTCAAATTGATGAATGTGATGATCCGTGACACTCATCATCATTCTCACCTATGAATGCGCGTGACTGACAACCACTTCCGTTCTACTTTAAGCCGGGTGCATATCTCTTAGATTCCCCAACAGAATCTTCGTGGTATAAGCTAGATAGATGGCGGCATTCATGGGGATCTGGAAAGTCTAACCTTGTCTGTGGTATTCTGAGTAGGATCCCGGGAATCCGGAAAGTCTAACCTTGTCTGTGGTATTCCGAGTAGGATTCTGGTATTGAATGACTGTGACGAGCTTCAAACTCCTGAAGACTGGGCGTTAGTGACAAACGCAAAAGAATCAAGGGATTCTATTCCAACCTGATTGAGAACCGACAGATGATTAGCCGTGCTGTGACAGAGCATTTGGACCATTTTCACTGAGAGGATGTGATGTAGCCATCAACAAGGGTGATGCCTCTAGACGATTAGCCATGCAGTGACAGCGCATAGGACCATTTTCCCGAGAGGATGAAAAGTAGCCATTGAAGATGGTGATGCCCTACATACAGCTTGCCATGGAAAGGAGTAAGAAGGATTGGATGAATGTAATAAGAAAGTAGAGATTCAAGAGGAGCACAGCATCTCCATACGCCTGTCTGAAATTCCCACTATTGATTTACATAAGTATTTCTATCCTATTTTATTTTCTGTTTATTATTAATTTTTGAACTCATCATAAACCATTTAATCTGCCTAACTGAGATTTACAAGGTGACCATAGCTTGCTTCATACCAGCAATCTCTGTGGGATCGACCCTTACTCACGTAAGGT
>NC_029775.3:22382019-22383780 GCF_000817695.3 Arachis duranensis
GTTTTTGGCGCCGTTGCCGGGGATTGTTCGAGTATGGACAACTGAAGGTTCATCTTGTTGCTCAGATTAGGTAATTTTTTTTTTATTTTCTATTCAAAAATCTTTCAAAAATTTTTCTTTATTTTTCGTTTTTCCAAATTTTATTTTCGAAAAATATAATAAAAATCCAAAAAAATTCATAAAATCATAAAAACCAAAAATATTTTGTGTTTCTTGTTTGAGTCTTGAGTCAATTTATAAGTTTGGTGTCAATTGCATGCCTTAAAAAATTTTTCTTGCATATTTTCGAAAATTCCATGCATTCATAGTGTTCTTCATGATCTTCAAGTTGTTCTTGGTAAATCTTCTTGTTTTGTGTTGTTTGTTGTTTTTCATTTGCATTTTTAGTTTGTTAGAGTCCATGCATTAAAGATTTCTAAGTTTGGTGTCTTGTATGTTTTCTTTGCATCAAAAATTTTTCAAAATTATGTTCTTGATGTTCATCATGATCTTCAAAGTGTTCTTGGTGTTCATCTTGACATTCATAGTGTTCTTGCATGCATCATGTGTTTGATCCAAAATTTTCATGTTTTGGGTCATTTTTATGTTTTTCCCTCTCATCTTTAAAAATTCAAAAATCAAAAAATATCTTTTCCTTTTTTCTCTCCTAATTTTCGAAAATTTGAGTTGACTTAGTCAAAATCTTTTAAATTAGTTGTTTCTTACAAGTCAAGTCAAATTTTCAATTTTAAAAATCTTATTTTTTTTTAAATCCTTTTTAAAAATCATATCTTTTTCATTTTTTTATTATTTTCGAAAATTTCTAAAAATCTTTTTCAAAATATTTTCAAAATATTTTTCTTATCTTTATATCAAATTTTCGAAATTATGCTAACAATTAATGTGATTGATTCAAAAATTTGAAGTTTGTTACTTTCTTGTTAAGAAAGGTTCAATCTTTAAATTCTAGAATCTTATCTTGTAGTTTCTTGTTAGTAAAGTAATTAATTTTAATTTTAAAAATTAAATCTTTTTCAAACATATCTTTTTATCTTTTATCTTATCTTTTTCAAAAAATTTTATCTTTTTCAAAATTTGATTTCAAAATATCTTATCTAACTTCTTATCTTCTTATCCTTCCAAATTTGATTTTAATATCTTTTTCAACTAACTCTTTGACTTTGTGTTTGTTTCTTATCTTTTTCAAAACCACCTAACTACTTTTCCCTCTCTAATTTTCGAAAATATCTCATCCCTTTTTCAAAAATTCTTTTTAATTGTTTTAAATTTTAATTTTAATTTTATCCTATCTTTAATTTTCGAAAATATTAAACTCTTTTTTAAAAATTATTTTCGAATTTTCCCTCTCTCTTCTTATTCTCTTTAATTATTTATTTACTAACACTTCTCTTCACCTCCCCTATCCTTACTCTTTATACAGACTATTCATTCTTCTTCACTCTTTTCCCATTTCTTTTTCTACTAACATAAAGGAATCTCTATACTGTGACATAGAGGATTCCTCTTCTTTTCTTGTTTTTTTCTCTTTCATATGAGCAGGAGCAAGGAAAAATATACTCTTGTTGAAATTGATCCTAAACCTGAAAGGACCCTGAAAAGGAAACTAAGAGAAGCTAGATTACAACAATCTAAAGGTAACCTTTCAGAAACATTAGAACAAGAGAAGGAGATGGCAGCCGCACCCAACAACAATAATGCAAGGAGAATGCTTGGTGACTTCACAAAGCCAACGTCCAAATTTGATGGAAGAAGCATCTCCAT
>NC_029775.3:22383823-22385259 GCF_000817695.3 Arachis duranensis
TTTGAGCTGAAACCTCAGCTAGTTGCTTTAATGCAACAGAACTGTAAGTTTTATGGACTTCCATCTGAAGATCCTTATCAGTTTTTAACTGAGTTCTTGCATATTTGTGAGACTGTTAAGACGAATGGAGTAGATCCTGAAGTCTACAGGCTCATGCTTTTCCCTTTTGCTGTAAGAGAGAGAGGTAGAATATGGTTGGATTCAAAACCTAAAGATAGCCTGGACTCCTGGGATAAGCTGGTCACGGCCTTCTTGGATAAATTCTTTCCTCCTCAAAAGCTGAGCAAGCTTAGAGTGGATGTTCAGACCTTCAAACAGAAAGATGGTGAATCCCTCTATGAAGCTTGGGAAAGATACAAGCAGCTGACCAAAAGGTGTCCATCTGACATGTTTTCAGAATGGACCATATTAGATATATTCTATTATGGTCTATCTGAATTTTCGAAAATGTCATTGGACCATTCTACAGGTGGATCCATCCACCTAAAGAAAACACCTGCAGAAGCTCAAGAACTCATTGACATGGTTGCAAATAACCAATTTATGTACACTTCTGAGAGGAACTCCGTGAATAATGGGATACCTCAGAAGAAAGGAGTTATTGAAATTGATACTCTGAATGCCATATTGGCTCAGAACAAAGTATTGACTCAGCAAGTCAACATGATCTCTCAAAGTCTGAATGGATGGCAAAATGCATCCAACAGTACTAAAGAGGCAGCTTCTGAAAAAGCTTTTGATCCTGAAAACCCTGCAATGGCAGAGGTCAATTACATGGGTGAACCTTATGGAAACACCTATAATTCATCATGGAGAAATTATCCAAATTTCTCATGGAAGGATCAACAAAAGCCTCAACAAGGCTTTAACAATGGTGGACGCAATAGGCTGAGCAATAGCAAGCCTTTTCCATCATATTCTCAGCAACAGACAGAGAATTCTGAACAAAACACTTCTAATTTAGCCAATCTAGTCTCTGATCTGTCAAAGGCCACTTTCAGTTTCATGAGTGAAACAAGATCCTCCATCAGAAATCTGGAGGCATGATGAGCGGATAATTTGTACGCTTTTTGGCATTGTTTTTAGTATGTTTTTAGTAGTTTTAGTTTAGTTTTTAGTATATTTTTATTAGTTTTTAGTTAAAATTCACTTTTCTGGACTTTACTATGAGTTTGTGTGTTTTTCTGTGATTTCAGGTATTTTCTGGCTGAAATTGAGGGACCTGAGCAAAAATCTTATTCAGAGACTGAAAAGGACTGCAGATGCTGTTGGATTCTGACCTCCCTCCACTCGAAGTAGATTTTCTGGAGCTACAGAAGCCCAATTGGCGCGCTCTCAACGACGTTGGAAAGTAGACATCCTGGGCTTTCCAGCAATATATGATAGTCCATACTTTGCCCAAGATTTGATGGCCCAAACCGGCGTTCAAAGTCACC
>NC_029775.3:22387252-22388323 GCF_000817695.3 Arachis duranensis
GCCTAACTCAGATTTTTGCTCAGCTCCCTCAATTTCAGCCAGAAAATACCTGAAATCACAGAAAAACACACAAACTCATAGTAAAGTCCATAAATGTGAATTTAACATAAAAAATAATGAAAACATCCCTAAAAGTAGCTCAAACTTACTAAAAACTATATAAAAACAATGCCAAAAAGCGTATAAATTATCCGCTCATCACAACACCAAACTTAAACTGTTGCTTGTCCTCAAGCAACTAGATGAATAAAATAGGTTCTAACAGAAATTAAGAAGTAATATATATTTTAGAGTTTTAAATGAAGCTCAGATTCTTATTAGATGAGCGGGGCTTGTAGCTTTTTGTCTCTGAACAGTTTTGGCATCTCCCTGTATCTTTTGAATTTCAGAATGATTGGCATCCTTAGGAACTCAGAATTCAGATAGTATTATTGACTCTCCTAGTGTAGTATGTTGATTCTTGAACACAGCTGCTTATGAGTCTTGGCCGTGGCCCTAAGCACTTTGTCTTCCAGTATTACCACCGGATACATAAGTGCCACAGACACATAACTGGGTGAACCTTTTCAGATTGTGACTCAGCTTTGCTAGAGTCCCCAGTTAGTGGTGTCCAGAGCTCTTAAGCACACTCTTTTGCTTTGGATCACGACTTTAACCACTCAGTCTCAAGTTTTTCACTTGGACCTTCATGACACAAGCACATGGCTAGGGACAGCTTGATTTAGCCGCTTAGGCCTGGATTTAATTTCCTTGGGCCCTCCTATCCATTGATGCTCAAAGCCTTGGATCTTTTCACCCTTGCCTTTTGGTTTTAAGGGCTGCTTGGCTTTTATTCCTTTTGATTCCAAATTTTTTTTTTTGACTGCTTTTTCTTGCTTCAAGAATCAATTTCATGATTTTTCAGATCATCAATAATATTTTTCGTGTTCCATCATTCTTTCAAGAACCAACAATTTTAACACTCATAAACAACAATATCAAAAGACATATGCACTGTTCAATCATTCATTCAGAAAACAAAAAGTATTGTCACCACATCAATATAATTAAATTAAATTCAAGGATAAATTC
>NC_029775.3:22388410-22391996 GCF_000817695.3 Arachis duranensis
TCTACTACTTTATTCATGCCTGATGATGATGAGAAAAATAAATTATAGCTTAATTGGAAATAAAATCAAAATAGACATACTAATTACTACTACTCCTATATAACTTCTAAGGTAAAATCCTATAATAATAATATCACAGAGTTAAAGCTAGAATTAGAACTTAACAACCTGTATTTTGGGAAGTGGATGTTCCTCTAGTCTGTGGGGTGCCTTCAAGAATTAATTTTTGAACGCTTCAGCTCCCTTGAGTTCACCTTCTTGCTCTTCCTGTTCCCTTAGGTGCCATGATCTTAATGAGTTTTAGCTCAGTGATCATGGCAAATCACACCAAACTTAGAGGTTTGCTTGTCCTCAAGCAAAATAAAGGATAGAAGAGGAATAGAGGGAGAGGCAATTTTGAAATCAAAAGATATGATGAGTTGAAAAAGATTTGAAAAAGATTTTAAAAAGATAATTGAGTTTTTAAAACAAACTTAAAAGAGTTTGATTGGATTGAAAATTAATTTGTTTTTATGGATTAAGATACATGTGATAATTTTTTTGAAAAAGGGATTTTAGAAATTAGGATTTTTAGAACACTAATTTGATTTGAGGGATGATAATTTGAAATATGTTATGCAAGAAAACATGAATTGAAACATGAAAAATTTAGAAAAATTGTGAAGAAAAGCGAATTTTACCTCCTCCCCACCATCCTGGCGTTAAACGCCCAACTGCTGCATGGTTTGGGCGTTTAACGCCCAATAGGTGCTTCTCCTGGGCGTTCAACGCCCATTTGGTGCTTCTTTCTGGCGTTGAACGCCAGGAAGTCCTTTGTTACTGGGCGTTTTTCTGAACGCCCAGGATGCTAGCAGACTGGCGTTAAACGCCCAGAAGGTGCATCTTTCTGGCGTTTAACGCCCAGAAGATGCTCCCTTCTGGCGTTTAACGCCCAAATGGCTACCCTTACTGGCGTTGAACGCCCAGTGGGTGCTTCTTTTGGGCGTTCAACGCCCAAAGTGTTTCTTACTGGCTTTTTCGTGCCAGTGAGCTTCCAATTTCCTTTATAACTCTGTGAATACATCCAATTGCTATTTTACCTTGAAGATACTTTGACATATACCTGAAACAAGATTAATTAATTAATTAAATACGAATAAAATTAAATTTTGTGATTGGCTGGGTTGCCTCCCAACAAGCGCTTCTTTAATGTCATTAGCTGGACTATTACTGAGTTTTAATCAAGTCTCAGCTTTGAGCATTCTTGCTCAAAATTGCCTTCAAGATAATGTTTGACTCTTTGTCCATTAACAATAAACTTTTTATTAGAGTCATTATCCTGAAGCTCTATGTATCCATATGGTGATACGTTTGTAATGACATATGGACCTCTCCACCGGGATTTTAATTTTCCGGGGAACAATAAGAGCCTAGAATTAAATAGCAGAACTTTCTGCCCCGGCTCAAAGACTCTGGATGACAATTTCTTATCATGCCATCTTTTTGCTTTCTCTTTGTAAATCTTTGCATTCTCGAAAGCATTGAGTCTAAATTCCTCTAGCTCATTTAACTGGAGCAATCGTTTTTCTCCAGCTAACTTGGCATCAAGGTTTAGGAATCTGGTTGCCCAATAGGCCTTGTGTTCCAGTTCCACTGGCAAGTGACATGCCTTTCCATACACAAGCTGGTATGGAGAGGTCCCTATAGGGGTCTTGAATGCTGTTCTGTATGCCCACAGAGCATCATCCAAGCTTCTTGCCCAATCCTTTCTACGGTTAATTACAGTCCGTTCCAGGATTCTTTTGAGTTCTCTATTTGAGACTTCAGCTTGCCCATTAGTTTGTGGATGATATGGAGTAGCTACCCTGTGGCTAACTCCATAACGAACCAGAGCAGCATAAAGCTGTTTATTGCAGAAATGAGTGCCCCCATCACTAATTAATACTCTAGGGATACCAAATCTGCTGAAGATATGTTTCTGGAGGAATTTTAACACTGTTTTAGTGTCATTAGTGGGTGTTGCAATAGCCTCCACCCATTTGGATACATAATCCACTGCCACCAGAATATAAGTGTTTGAGTATGATGGAGGGAAAGGTCCCATGAAGTCAATACCCCATACATCAAACAACTCAATCTCCAAGATTCCTTCCTGAGGCATGGCATAACTGTGGGGTAGGTTGCCTGATCTTTGGCAACTGTCACAATTAAGCACAAATGCTCGGGAATCTTTGTAGAGAGTGGGCCAGTAGAAGCCACTTTGGAGGACTCTTGTGGCTGTTCGCTCACTTCCAAAATGTCCTCCATACTGTGATCCATGGCAATGCCAAAAGATCTTCTGTGCTTCCTCTTTAGGCACACATCTACGGATTACTCCGTCTGCACATCTCTTGAAGAGATATGGTTCATCCCAAAGATAGTATTTTGCATCTGTTATTAATTTCTTTGATTGCACCCTACTGTACTCTTTGGGTATGAATCTCACTGCCTTGTAGTTTGCAATGTCTGCAAACCATGGCACTTCCTGGATGGCAAACAGTTGCTCATCCGGAAAGGTTTCAGAGATCTCAGTGAGAGGGAGGGACGTCCCTTCTACTGGTTCTATTCGGGACAGATGATCTGCTACTTGATTCTCTGTCCCTTTTCTGTCTCTTATTTCTATATCAAACTCTTGCAGAAGCAACACCCATCTGATGAGTCTGGGTTTTGAATCTTGCTTTGTGAGTAGATATTTAAGAGCAGCATGATCAGTGTACATAATCACTTTTGATCCTACTAAATAGGATCTAAACTTGTCAATGGCATAAACCACTGCAAGCAACTCCTTTTCTGTGGTTGTGTAATTCTTCTGTGCATCATTTAGAACACGGCTGGCATAGTAAATGACGTGCAGAAGCTTGTCATGCCTTTGTCCCAACACTGCACCAATGGCATGGTCACTGGCATCACACATCAATTCAAATGGTAATGTCCAGTCTGGTGCAGAGATAATTGGTGCAGTAACCAATTTAGCTTTCAGAGTCTCAAATGCCTGCAGACACTCTTTATCAAAGATAAATGGCGTGTCAGCAGCTAGCAGGTTGCTTAGAGGTTTGGCGATTTTTGAAAAATCCTTTATGAACCTCCTATAGAATCCTGCATGCCCCAGAAAGCTTCTGATTGCCTTAACATTGGCAAGTGGTGGTAATTTTTCAATTACCTCTACTTTAGCTTGATCCACCTCTATCCCCTTGTTTGAGATTTTGTGCCCAAGGACAATTCCTTCAGTCACCATAAAGTGACACTTTTCCCAGTTTAAAACCAGGTTAGTCTCTTGGCATCTTTTCAGAACAAGTGCTAAATGGTTAAGACAGGAGCTGAATGAGTCTCCAAATACTGAAAAGTCATCCATGAAGACTTCCAAAAAATTTTCCACCATATCAGAGAAAATTGAGAGCATGCACCTCTGAAAAGTTGCAGGTGCATTACACAGGCCAAATGGCATCCTTCTGTAAGCAAATACTCCAGATGGACATGTGAATGCCGTTTTCTCTTGATCCTGGGGATCTACTGCAATTTGATTATAACCTGAATATCCATCCAGGAAGCAGTAGTATTCATGACCTGC
>NC_029775.3:22392174-22392387 GCF_000817695.3 Arachis duranensis
TCACCTTCTCCCAGAAATGCATATTTCAGGGATGGTGGTAATGGTTTGAGCTCGGGTTTAGGAGGTTTCTCCTCTTCCTGAGGGATTTTCAGAGGTTCCACTATTTTCTCTGACTCCTCCAGATCAGGCTGGACATCTTTAAAGATGTCCTCTAGCTCTGATTCGGGACTCTCAGCCATATTGACCTCTCTTACCAGAGAGTCAATAATATCA
>NC_029775.3:22392615-22395639 GCF_000817695.3 Arachis duranensis
GCGAATGGCCCAACCTTGACAATCATGTCTTCAATTACTCCTGATGGGTATTTAATGGAGCCATCAGCAAGTTGAAGACATATCCTGGTTGGTTTGATTTCTTCAGTTAAACCAAGCTTTCTGATAGTAGATGCAGGTATTAAGTTGATACTTGCTCCAAGATCACATAAAGCTTGCTTGGTGCAATTACCCTCTAATGTGCATGGTATCATAAAGCTCCCAGGATCTTTAAGCTTCTCAGGTAAGCTTTTTAGAATGACTGTACAGCATTCTTCAGTGAGGTAAACTTTTTTAGTTTCTCTCCAATCCTTCTTATGACTTAAGATCTCTTTCATGAACTTAGCATAAGAAGGTATTTGCTCAAGTGCTTCTGCAAACGGAATCTTTATTTCAAGAGTCCTGAGATAGTCTACAAAGCGGGCAAATTGCTTATCATGTTCCGCTTGGCGGAGTTTTTGAGGATAAGGCATTTTGGCTTTGTATTCCTCAACCTTAGTTGCTGCAGGTTTATTACCTACAGAAGTGGGTTGGGAAGCCTTTTTAGAAAGATCAGCACTTGGATGTGACTGATTCCCCACTGGTAATTGAATGCCAGTGGCGGGAGCTGGAGTGGCGTCAAACGCCACTTCCTTGTTAGTCATTGGCGTTTGAACGCCAGAACCATGCTCCCTTTGGGCGTTCAACGCCAGATCCATGCTTGTTTCTGGCGTTGAACGCCAGGAATGAGCATGGTCTGGGCGTTCAGCGCCAGCTCTGTTCTTCTCTGGGCTCTGATTGTCCTCAGAGGGATTTTGAGTATCCTCTTGTTCATTTCTTGGTTTCCTGCTGCTTTGAAGTGAGGTATTTAATGTTTTCCCACTTCTTAATTGAACTGCTTGGCATTCTTCTGTTATTTGTTTTGACAGTTGCTTTTCTGTCTGCTTTAATTGTACTTCCATGTTCCTGTTAGCCATTCTTGTTTCCTGCAATATTTCCTTGAATTCAGCTAGCTGCTGAGTTAGAAAGTCCAATTGCTGATTGAATTCATTAGCCTGATCCACTGGACTGAGTTCTGCAGTTATTGTTTTAGCTTCTTCTTTCATGGAAGATTCATTGCTTAAATATAGATGCTGATTTCTGGCAACTGTATCAATAAGTTCTTGAGCCTCTTCAATTGTTTTTCTCATATGTATAGATCCACCAGCTGAGTGGTCTAGAGAAATCTGAGCTTTTTTTGTAAGCCCATAGTAGAAGATGTCTAATTGCACCCATTCTGAAAACATTTCAGAGGGGCATTTTCTTAGCATCTCTCTGTATCTCTCCCAGGCATCATAAAGGGATTCATTGTCTCCTTGTTTGAAGCCTTGGATGCTTAGCCTTAGCTGTGTCATCCGTTTTGGAGGAAAATAGTGATTCAGGAATTTTTCTGACAGTTGTTTCCATGTTTTTATGCTGTTCTTAGGTTGGTTATTTAACCACCTCTTAGCTTGATCTTTTACAGCAAATGGAAACAGTAATAATCTGTAGACATCCTGATCTACTTCCTTATCATGTACTATATCAGCAATTTGCAGAAATTGTGCCAGAAATTCTGTAGGTTCTTCATGTGGAAGACCAGAATACTGGCAGTTTTGCTGCACCATGATAATGAGCTGAGGATTCAGCTCAAAGCTACTAACTCCAATGGAGGGTATACAGATACTACTCCCATATGAAGCAGTAGTGGGGTTGGCATATGACCCCAAAGTCCTCTTGGACTGTTCATTCATAGGTGCTTCCGTGTTGGACCAAAAGAAAGGGTATAAATGTTGATATTATTTATTTTATAAAAATTAAGTTTTTTTTTTTAAATAAAAACGAAATAAATAAATAAAAGTGAAAATATTTTGAAATTGAAAATTGAATTTTTAATATAAAATTTTCGAAAAATGTAGTTTGAAATTAGTTAGAAAAATAAAAAATTTTTGAATTTTGAATTTTATGATGAAAGAGAAAAACACACAAAAGACACAAGACTTAAAATTTTTAGATCTAATGCCCCTTATTTTCGAAAATTTTTTGGAGGGAAAAACACCAAGGAACACCAAACTTAAAAATTTTAAGATCAAGACACAAGAAAAACACAAGAACACTTTGAAGATTCACAAGAACACAAGAAAGAACACCAAACTTAAAATTTTTAGAAAACTTTAATGTAATTTTCGAAAATTATGAAAGATTAACAAGAAGACACCAAACTTAAAGTTTGGCACAAGATTAAATCAAGAAAAATTATTTTTGAAAAATATTTTCAAAAGTATTAGTGCTCCCTTATCAAGAATATGACCCTTCTATTCTAGCCAAATGGGCAGCAAATATAACAATTGTTTTGAAAAAGCACAAGAAAAGCAAGAAAAGACTCAGAACAAGAAAAATTAAAGATCAAACAAGAAAAATAGACAAGAACAACTTGAAGATTAAGGAAAAACAAGGGACACTCACACGAAAATTTCAAAGGAAAATATAAAAGATGCAATTGACACCAAACTTAGAACAAGACACTAGACTCACGAAGAATTAACAATTAATAAAGAAAAATAATATTTTTGAAAAATATTTTTGAAAAGGGAATAAAGGACTCAGATTTAATGACTCTGTAACATCAATACTATATTCCTAATCTAAGAAATAAAATAAACCTTCAATTGTCCAAACTCAATAATCCCCGGCAACGGCGCCAAAAACTTGGTGGACGAAATTGTATCTCTTTATGGAATATGATAATAAGGCCTGGTCCAAGATCAACTTCGTTCAACTAACCAGCAAGTGTACTGGGTCGTCCAAGTAATACCTTACGTGAGTAAGGGTCGATCCCACGGAGATTATTGGTATGAAGCAATCAATGTTTATTTTATTGATCTTAGTCAGGAGGTCAATAAGGTGATTTGGATTTAATTGTAAGAAGTCAAAGTATTTAAAATTGTAAATTAAAATAATAGAGAATAATAGCGTTACTTGTTGTGCAGTAATGGGGAATATGTTGGAGTTTTGGAGATGCTTTGTCCT
>NC_029775.3:22396491-22399251 GCF_000817695.3 Arachis duranensis
TTAAGCTTGCCATGGAAAGGAGTAAGAAGGATTGGATGAAGACAGTAGGAAAGCAGAGAGACGGAAGGGACCAAGCATCTCCATTCGCTTATCTGAAGCTCTTACCAATGAATTGCATAAGTATCTCTATCTTTATCTTTATGTTTTATTCATATATCATCTATACCCAATTGAGTCTGCCTGACTAAGATTTACAAGGTGACCATAGCTTGCTTCATACCAACAATCTCCGTGGGATCGACCCTTACTCGCGTAAGGTTTATTACTTGGACGACCCAGTGCACTTGCTGGTTAGTTGTGCGAAGTTGTGTTTATGCCATGGTATTGAACACCAAGTTTTTGGGGTTCATTACTGGGGATTATGAGAGTTGTGAAAAGTATTGTTCACAATTTCGTGCACCAAGTTTTTGGCGCCGTTGCCGGGGATTGTTTCGAGTATGGACAACTGACGGTTCATCTTGTTGCTTAGATTAGGTATTTTTCAGAGTTCTTAAAAATGAGTTCTAGAGTTTCATGATGTTCTGTTGAAATCTGGCTGGCTGAGAAGCCATGTCTAATCTTATTGGACCGAGGTTTCAACTGATCATCACAAGAGCTTGTTGATTTCTATCAATCTTGCTATTGGAGCAATGATCTGCTAAGGCTTGGCTGGACATTGGCCATGTCTAGTGTTTTGGACCGAAGCTTTCTTTGAAAGCTTGGCTGGCTGTGAAGCCATGTCTAATTCCTGGACCGGAGTCTTAGACTAGCATTGCAATGATTCCTGGAATCCAAATTAAGAATTCTGAAACCTTTATTTTCTATTTCCACATAATTTTCGAAAAAACACAAAAAAAAATTCAAAATAAAAAAAAAACCAAAAACATTTTATGTTTCTTGTTTGAGTCTAGTGTCTAATTTTAAGTTTGGTGTCTTGCATGCATTGTTTATTTGATCTTGGTTCTATTTTCAAGTCAATAGTACAGGGAACTGAAGATTCAGAACATGCAGCAGAGGAATTACACAGAAAAAGCTGGGCGTTCAAAACGCCCAGTGAAGAAGGACAGACTGGCGTTTAAACGCCAGCCAGGGTGCCTGGTTGGGCGTTTAACGCCCAAAAAGGTAGTGCATTGGGCGTTAAACGCCAGAATGTGCACCATTCTGGGCGTTTAACGCCAGGATGGCACAAGGGGGAGAATTTTGTTTTCAAATCAATTTTTTTTCAAGTTTTCAAAGTTTTTCAAAATCAAATCTTTTTCAAATCATATCTTTTCAATCAAATGTTTTCAAAATCAATTTCTTTCTTTTTTTTAAAGATTCTTGCTAACAATTAATGATTTGATTGAACATTTCAAGTATGTTGCCTTTTCTGTTGAGAAAGGTTTAATGTTTGAATCATATCTTTTCTTGAGAGCCAAGTTATTAATTTTTAAAATCAAATCTTTTTAAAATTATTTTCAAATCATATTTTCTCAATCACATTTTTTAAAACCAATCATATCTTCTTAACCACATCTTTTTCAAAATAGTTTTCAATCAAATTTTTTTTTTTTGACTTCTAATTTCAAAATCTTTTTCAAAAAATCACTTGACTTCTTTCCCACTCTTATTTTCGAAAATTAATTAATGTTTTTCAAAATGTTTTCAAATTCTTTTACTTAATTTTCGAAAATCACCTTCCCTCCTCTCACATCCTTCTATTTATGGACTAACACTATTCCTCAATGCACAATTCGAACTCCATCTTTCTTGATAAGTTCGAATTTTCTACCTCTGTCTTCTATTTTTCTTTTCCTCTGACACCTCAAGGAATCTCTATACTGTGACATAGAGGATTCCACATTTTCTTGCTCTCTTCTCTTTCATATGAGCAGGAACAAAGACAAAAGCATTCTTGTTGAAACTGACCCTGAACCTGAAAGGACCTTGAAGCGAAAGCTAAGAGAAGCTAAGGCACAATTCTCTGTAGAGGACCTAATAGAAATCTTCAAAGAAGAAGAATCCATGGCAGCCGAAAACAACAACAATGCCAACAATGCAAGAAAGGTGCTGGGTGACTTTACTGCACCTACTCCCAACTTCTATGGGAGAAGCATCTCTATCCCTGCCATTGGAGCAAACAACTTTGAGCTTAAGCCTCAATTAGTTTCTCTAATGACCTCAAAAATTGAGTAAGCTTAGAGTGGAAGTCCAAACCTTCAGACAGAAGGATGGAGAATCCCTCTATGAAGCCTGGGAAAGATACAAACAATTGATCAGAAAATGTCCCTCTGACATGCTTTCTGAATGGAGCATCATAGGTATTTTCTATGATGGTCTCTCTGAACTATCCAAGATGTCTTTGGATAGCTCTGCTGGAGGATCTCTTCATCTGAAGAAGACGCTTACAGAAGCTCAAGAGCTAATTGAAATGGTTGCAAATAACCAATTCATGTACACTTCTGAAAGGAATCCTGTGAACAATGGGACTAATCAGAAGAAAAGAGTTCTTGAGATTGATACTCTGAATGCCATATTGGCTCAGAATAAAATATTGACTCAACAAGTCAATTTGATTTCTCAAAGTCTGTCTGGAATGCAAAATGCACCAAGCAGTACTAAGGATGCTTCATCTGAAGAAGAAGCTTATGATCCTGAGAACCCTTCAATGGAAGAGGTGAATTACCTATGAGAACCCTATGGAAACACCTATAATTCTTCATGGAGAAATCATCCAAATTTCTCATGGAAGGATCAACAGAGACCTCAACAAGGTTTCAACAACAATAATGGTGGAAGAAA
>NC_029775.3:22400528-22401131 GCF_000817695.3 Arachis duranensis
CTACCAATTGGGCGTTTAACGCCCAGTCTGGCACCATTCTGGGCGTTTAACGCCAGAAAGGGGCACCAGACTGGCGTTAAACGCCAGGAAAGGGTAAGAACCTGGCGTTAAATGCCAGAATTGGGCACCAGCCCGGCGTTTAACGCCAGAATTGGCTCAAAACGTGATTTTGCATGCCATTTGGTGCAGGGATGACTTTTCCTTGACACCTCTGGATCTGTGGACCCCACAGGATCCCCACCTACCCCACCACCCTCTTTCTTCTTCACCCATTCACCAATCACTTCAATACCTCTTCCCCAAAAACCCTTCACCTATCCAACCCATCTTTCTCTTCACCACTCACATCCATCCTTCATAAAACCCCACCTACCTCACCCTTCAAATTCAAACCACTTCCCCTCCCAAACCCACCCATACATGACCGAACCATAAGCCCCTCCTCTCCTATATAAACCCTTCTTCACTCCTTCATTTTCACACAACCTACACACCACTTCTCCCCCTCTTTGGCCGAACACAAAAGCCATCCCCTTCTTCCTCATTTCTTCTTCTTCTACTCTCTTCTTTCTTCTTTTGCTCGAGGACGAGCAAACCTTTTAA
>NC_029775.3:22401876-22402931 GCF_000817695.3 Arachis duranensis
ATCATGATTCATAGCATCATGATTGGAGAAGAAATAGAAGTTCATGAGGTTATATCTCAAGAACTTTATAAGGTGGCGGACAAGTCCTCTACCTTGGCAAAGTTAGCCTTTCCTCACCTCATTTGTCACCTCTGTTATTCAGTTGGAGTTGACATAGAAGGAGACACCCCCATTGGTGAGGATAAGCCCATCACTAAGAAAAGGATGGAGCAAACAAGAGACCCCTCTCATCATGAGATCCCTGAGATGCCTCAAGGGATGCACTTTCCTCCACAAGACTATTGGGAGCAACTGAATACCTCCCTAGGAGAATTGAGTTCCAACATGGGACAACTAAGGGTGGAGCACCAAGAACACTCCATTCTCCTCCATGAAATTAGAGAAGATTAAAGAATCATGAGAGAGGAGCAACAAAGACAAGGAAGAGACATTGAGGAGCTCAAGCACTCCATAAGACCTTCAAGAGGAAGAACAAGCCGCCATCACTAAGGTGGAGCCGTTCTTTAATCTCCTTGTTCTTTATTTTTCTTATGTTTCGAATTTTTATGCTTATGTTTGTCCATGTTTGTGTCTTATGATCATTAGTGTCTTAGTGTCTATGCCTTAAAGTTATGAATGTCCTATGAATCCCTCACCTTTCTTAAATGAAAAATGTTTTAATCACAAAAGAACAAGAAGTACAGGATTTCAAATTCATCTTTAAAACTAGCTTAATTAGTTTGATGTGGTGGCAATACTTTTGTTTTCTGAATGTATGCTTAAACAGTGCATATATCTTTTGAATTTGTGGTTCATGAATGTTGGCTCTTGAAAGAATGATGAAAAAAGAGACATGTTACTGAGGATCTAAAAAATCATAAAAATGATTCTTGAAGCAAGAAAAAGCAGTGAATACAAAAAAAAGGGAAAGAAAACGAAAAAAAGGAAAGAGAAAGAAAAAGAAAGAAATAAAGTTGTGATCCAAGGCAAAAAGAGTGTGCTTAAGAACCCTGGATACCTCTAATTGGGGACTCTAGCAAAGCTGAGTCACAATCTGAAAAGGTTCACCCAATTAT
>NC_029775.3:22402963-22403281 GCF_000817695.3 Arachis duranensis
TAAAGAAGCCAATCATTCTGAATTTCAAAGGATAAAGTGAGATGCCAAAACTGTTCGGAGGCAAAAAGCTACTAGTCCCGCTCATCTAATTTGGAGCTAAGTTTCATTGATAATTTGGAGTCTATAGTATATTCTCTTCTTTTTATCTAATTTGATTTTCAGTTGCTTGAGGACAAGCAACAATTTAAGTTTGGTGTTGTGATGAGCGGATAATTTGTATGCTTTTTGGCATTGTTGTTAGTATGTTTTTGGTATGATATAGTTAGTTTTTAGTATATTTTTATTAGTTTTTAGTTAAAATTCACTTTTCTGGACTTT
>NC_029775.3:22404082-22404311 GCF_000817695.3 Arachis duranensis
AGGAGTAAGAAGGATTGGATGAAGACAGTAGGAAAGCAGAGAGACGGAAGGGACAAAGCATCTCTATACGCTTATCTGAAGCTCTCACCAATGAATTACATAAGTATCTCTATCTTTATCTTTATGTTTTATTCATCATCTATACCCAATTGAGTCTGCCTGACTAAGATTTACAAGGTGACCATAGCTTGCTTCATACCAACAATCTCCGTGGGATCGACCCTTACTC
>NC_029775.3:22404387-22407019 GCF_000817695.3 Arachis duranensis
ACAGAGAATTCTGAACAAAACACTTCTAATTTAGCCAATCTAGTCTCTGATCTGTCAAAGGCCACTTTCAGTTTCATGAGTGAAACAAGATCCTCCATCAGAAATCTGGAGGCACAAGTGGGCCAGCTGAGTAAGAAAGTCATTAAAACTCCTCCCAGTATTCTCCCAAGCAATACAGAAGAGAATCCAAAAGGAGAGTGCAAGGCCATTGATGTAATCAATATGGCCGAATGCACAAGGGAGGAGGAGGACGAAAATCTTAGTGAGGAAGACCTCCTGGGACGTCCCTCAAGCAAGAGGGAGTTTCCTATTAAGGATCCAAAGGAATCTGAGGCTTATATAGAGACCATAGAGATTCCATTAAATCTCCTTCTGCCATTCATGAGCTCTGAAAACTATTCTTCCTCTGATGAGGATGAAGATGTGAATGGAGAGCAAGTTGCTCAATATTTAGGAGCTATCATGAAGCTGAATGCCAAATTGTTTGGTAATGAGACTTGGGAAAGTGAACCTCCCTTGCTCATTAATGAACTAGATACCTGGATTCAGCAAATTTTACCTCAAAAGAGACAAGATCCTGGCAAGTTCTTAATACCTTGTACCATAGGCACCATGACCTTTGAAAAAGCTCTATGTGATCTGGGGTCAGGGATAAAACTTATGCCACTCTCTGTAATGGAGAAGCTGGGGATCATTGAGGTACAACCTGCCTTGTTCTCATTACAATTGGTAGACAAGTCATTGAGACAAGCTTATGGAATAGTAGAGGACGTGTTAGTAAAGGTTGAAGGCCTTTACATCCCTGCTGATTTCATAATCTTAGACACTAGGAAGGAAGAGGATAAATGTATCATCCTTGGAAGACCTTTCCTAGCTACAGCAGGAGCTGTGATAGATGTCAACAGAGGTGAATTAGTCCTTCAATTGAATGGGGACTACCTTGTGTTTAAAGTACATGGCCATCCCTCTGTGACAAAAGAGAGTAAGCATGAAGAGCTTCTCTCAGTTCAGAGTCAAGAAGAGCCCCCACAGTCAAACTCTAACTTTGGTGTTGGGAGGCCACAACCAAACTCAAAGTTTGGTGTAAAGACCCCATATCCAAACTCTAAGTTTGGTGTTGGGACTATACAATATTGACCTGATCACCTTGTGGCTCCATGAGAGCCAACTGTCAAGCTATTGACATTAAAGAAGCGCTTGTTGGGAGGCAACCCAATTTTATTTATCTAATTTTTATTTTATTTTATTGTTATTTTGTGTTTTATTAAGTACATGATCATGTGGAGTCACGAAAAAAATATAAAAATTAAAAACAGAATCAAAAAATAGCAGAAGAAAAATCACACCCTGGAAGAAGGACAGACTGGCGTTCAACGCCAGTAAGGAGCATCTGGCTGGCGTTCAACGCCAGAACAGAGCATGAATCTCGCGCTGAACGCCAGAAACAAGCAACATTCTGGCGTTTAAACGCCAGGAATGTGCCTTGAGAAAAGCTGGCGCTGAACGCCAGTAACAAGCATGGAACTGGCCTTCAACGCCAGAAACATGCTACATCTGGGCGTTGAACGCCCAGAACATGCTTTACATGGGCGTTGAATGCCCAGAACGTGCATCACCTCGGCGTTTAAACGCCAGAATGGTATGCAAAGGCATTTTACATGCCTATTTGGTGCAGGGATGGAATTCCTTGACACCTCAAAATCTGTGGACCCCACAGGATTCCCACCTAACATATTCCCACCTTACCTCCTAATCCTATAACACTCTTCCCCATGTCACACTTCCCAAAACCCATCACCAATCACCTCAATCTCTCTTCCCCATCACCTCTTCACCACTCACATCCATCCACTCTTCCCCAAAAACCCCACCTACCTCCAAAATTCAAAAATCTTTCCCACCCAAACCCACCCTAAAATGGCCGAACCTACCCTCTCCCCTTTCCCTATATAAACCCCTCCATTCTACTTCATTTTCACACAACACAAATCCCCTCTTCTTCCCCTTGGCCGAAACACCATCTCTCCTTCTCCTCCATATTTTCTTCTTCTTCTTCTTCTCTTCTTTCTTCTCTTGCTCGAGGGCGAGCAATATTTTAAGTTTGGTGTGGTAAAAGCATAAGCTTTTTTTGTTTTTCTATTACCATCAATGGCACCTAAGGCCGGAGAATCCTCTAGAAAAGGAAAAGGGAAGACAAAAGCTTCCACCTTCGAGTCATGGGAGATGGAAAGATTCATCTCCAAAAGCCATCAAGACCACTTCTATGATGTTGTGGCAAAGAAGAAGGTGATCCCTAAAGTCCCTTTCAAGCTCAAGAAAAATGAGTATCCGGAGATCCGACATGAGATCCGAAGGAGAGGTTGGGAAGTCCTAACCAACCCCATGCAACAAGTCGGAATCTTAATGGTTCAAGAGTTCTATGCCAATGCATGGATCACTAGGAACCATGATCAAAGTATGAACCCGAAACCAAAAAAATTATCTCACAATGGTTCGGGGGAAATACTTAGATTTTAGTCTGGAGAATGTGAGATTGGCGTTCCACTTGCCCATGATGCAAGAAGATGTACGCCCCTACACTAGAAGGGTCAACTTTAATCAAAGGTTGGACCAAGTCCTAATGGACATATGT
>NC_029775.3:22407167-22418743 GCF_000817695.3 Arachis duranensis
GGATCTGAAGTTACTGTGGATCGGGCCATCATGATTCATAGCATCATGATTGGAGAGGAAGTAGAAGTTCATGAAGTCATCTCCAATGAATTCTACAAAATAGCCGAAAAGCCCTCCACCATGGCAAGGCTGGCTTTTCCTCACCTTATTTGCCATCTATGTTACTCAGCTGGAGTTATCATAGAAGGAGACATCTCCATTGAAGAGGATAAGCCCATCACCAAGAAGAGGATGGAGCAAGCAAGAGAGACCCTCCACAGTTCTCAAGAGATGCATGAGAAAGCTCATCATCAAGAAATCCCTGAGATGCCTCAAGGGATGCACTTTCCTCCCAACAACTATTGGGAACAACTCAACACTTCCTTAGAAGATTTGAGCCACAATGTGGAACAATTAAGGGTGGAACATCATGAGCAATCCATCATTCTCCATGAAATAAGAGAAGATCAAAGAACAATGAGGGAGGAGCAACAAAGGCAGGGAAGAGACATAGAAGAGCTTAAGGACATTGTTGGTCCTTCAAGAAGAAGACGCCATTAAGGTGGATTCATTCCTTGTTCTTATTTCTTTCTGTTTTTCGGTTTCTATGTTATGTTTATCTATGTTTTGTGTCTCTACTTCATGATCATTAGTATGTAGTAACTATGTCTTAAAGCTATGAATAAAATCCATTAATCCTTCACCTCTCTTAAAAGAAAAATGTTTTAATTCAAAAGAACAATAAGTACATGAAGTTCGAATTTATCCTTAAATTTAGTTTAATTATATTGATGTGGTGACAATACTTTTGTTTTCTGAATGAATGATTGAATAGTGCATATGTCTTTTGATATTGTTGTTTATGAATGTTAAAACTGTTGGCTCTTGAAAGAATGATGAACAAAGAAAAATATTATTGATGATCTGAAAAATCATGAAATTGATTCTTGAGGCAAGAAAAAGCAGTGAATAGCAAAAGCTTGCGAAAAAAAAGCGAAAAAAATATATAGAAAGAAAAAGAAAAAGCAAGCAGAAAAAGCCAATAGCCCTTAAAACCAAAAGGCAAGGGTAAAAAGGATCCAAAGCAAAAGAGTGTGCTTAAGAGCTCTGGACACCTCTAACTGGGGACTCTAGCAAAGCTGAGTCACAATCTGAAAAGGTTCACCCAGTTATGTGTCTGTGGCATTTATGTATCCGGTGGTAATACTGAAAAACAAAATGCTTAGGGCCACGGCCAAGACTCATAAGTAGCTGTGTTCAAGAATCAACATGCTTAACTAGGAAAGTCAATAACACTATCCAAAATTCTAAGTTCCTAGAGATGGACTTTACTATGAGTTTGTGTAATTTTCTGTGATTTCAGGTAATTTCTGGCTGAAATTGAGGGACTTGAGCAAAACTCTGAAAAAAGCTGACAAAAGGACTACTGATGTTGTTGGATTCTGACCTCCCTGCACTCGAAATAGATTTTCTGGAGCTACAAAACTCCAAATGGCGCGCTCTCAACGGCGTTGGAAAGTAGACATCCAGAGCTTTCCAGCAATATATAATAGTCCATACTTTATTCGGGAATTGATGACGTAAAGTGGCGCTCAACGTCAAGTACATGCTGTTGTCTGGAGTTAAACGCCAGAAACACGTCATAACCCGGAGTTGAACGCCAGAAACACGCTATAACTCGGCGTTCAACTCCAATAAAAGCCTCAGCTCGTGGATAGATCAAGCTCAGCCCAAGCATACACCAAGTGGGCCCCGGAAGTGGATTTATGCATCAATTACCTACTTTTGTAAACCCTAGTAGCTAGTCTAGTATATATAGGACATTTAACTATTGTATTAGACGTCTTTTGACCACGTTTCATCTTTGGTCTCAGTTTTGTTTTATTCTTCATCTTAAGAGGCTATTGATCACGTTTTGGGGGGCTGGCCATTCGGCCATGCCTGAACCTTTCACTTATGTATTTTCAACGGTGGAGTTTCTACACACCATAGATTAAGGGTGTGGAGCTCTGCTGTACCTCAAGTTTCAATACAATTACCATTACTTTATATTCAATTCTCTTTTATTCTTATTCTAAGATATACGTTGTACTTCAAATTGATGAATGTGATGATCCGTGACACTCATCTTCATTCTCACCTATGAACGCGCGTGATTGACAACCACTTCCGTTCTACTTTAGGCCGGGCGCATATCTCTTAGATTCCCCAACAGAATCTTCGTGGTATAAGCTAGATAGATGGCGGCATTCATGGGGATCCGGAAAGTCTAACGTTGTCTATGGTATTTCGAGTAGGATCCCGGGAATCCGGAAAGTCTAACCTTGTCTATGGTATTCCGAGTAGGATTCTGGTATTGAATGACTGTGACGAGCTTCAAACTCCTGAAGGCTGGGCGTTAGTGACAGACACAAAAGAATCAAAGGATTCTATTCCAACCTGATTGAGAACCGACAGATGATTAGCCGTGCTGTGACAGAGCATTTGGACCATTTTCACTGAGAGGATATGATGTAGCCATCAACAAGGGTGATGCCTCTAGACGATTAGCCATGCAGTGACAGCGCATAGGACCATTTTCCCGAGAGGATGAAAAGTAGCCATTGAAGACGGTGATGCCCTACATACAGCTTGCCATGGAAAGGAGTAAGAAGGATTGGATGAATGTAATAAGAAAGTAGAGATTCAAGAGGAGCACAGCATCTCCATACGCCTGTCTGAAATTCCCACTATTGATTTACATAAGTATTTCTATCCTATTTTATTTTCTGTTTATTATTAATTTTCGAACTCATCATAAACCATTTAATCTGCCTAAGAGATTTACAAGGTGACCATAGCTTGCTTCATACCAGCAATCTCTGTGGGATCGACCCTTACTCACGTAAGGTATTACTTGGATGACCCAGTACACTTGCTGGTTAAGTTGAACGGAGTTGTGGAAAGAAAGTGCTGAGTTAATTTTTTATGCACATGCCAAAGAGCCATTATTGTTGATCACAATTTCGTCCACCAAAAAGTTACTCTCACTTTTATTTGGGTTATATTATACCAAGATTAGTGCAATTGAATCACATGCCACTGTAAACCAGAAGGTTACTAGCCCAAATGAATTTATAACTTGGCACGACCGATTGGGTCATCTGAGAACAATCATGATGCAGAGAATTATTGAAAACTCCCATGGACATTCACTAAAGAACCAAAAGATTCTTAAATCTAGTGAATTTTGTTGTGCTGTATGTTCTCAGGAAAAGTTAATTTTAAGGCCATCACCGGTAAAGATTGGATTTGAGTCCCTGAATTCCTAGAAAGGATTCAAGGCGATATATGTGGACCTATTCATCCACCATGTAAATCTTTTAGATATTTTATGGTCCTAATAGATGCATCTTCGAGATGGTCACATGTGTACTTATTGTCTTCTCGCAACCTGGCGTTTGCGAGATTACTGGCTCAAATTATTTGATTAAAAACACAATTTCTAGAAAATCCAATCAAAGCAATTTGTCTTGATAACACTGATGAATTTACTTTCCAAACTTTTGATGCTTATTGTATTGGCTAATGGAATAAGTGTTAAACATCCAGTAGCTTATGTTCACACACAAAATTGATTAGCAGAAT
This sequence comes from Arachis duranensis, assembly GCF_000817695.3. Taxonomy (NCBI): domain Eukaryota; kingdom Viridiplantae; phylum Streptophyta; class Magnoliopsida; order Fabales; family Fabaceae; genus Arachis; species Arachis duranensis. The sequence continues at coordinate 22,410,774 of NC_029775.3, forward strand.
CACTTATTAAATGTTTCCAATTAATTGCTAGACCCTTACTTATGAGAACAAATCTCCCAACCTCAGTTTGGGGGCATGCTATTTTACATGTCGCAGCACTTATTCATTTGAGGCCAACGAGTTACCATAAGTTCTCTCCTGTGCAATTAACATTTGGCCAGCAGCCAAATATTTCCCATTTAAGAGTATTTGGGTGTGCGATATATGTTCCCATTGCACCATCTAATCGCACCAAAATGGTACCAAAAGAAAATTGAGGATATATGTTGGATATAATTCTCCCTTTATAGTGAGGTATCTTGAGATATAAACTAGAGATGTATTTAAATCCCGGTTTGTGAATTGTAATTTTGATGAATCAAAATTTTCAACATTAGGGGGAGAGAATAAGCTTCCTGAAAAGGAACTTAATTAGAATGCATCATCCTTGATGCATTTAGATCCTCGATTAGGGCAATGTGAACTAGAAGTTCAAAAGATTATGCATTTGCAAAGAATAGCAAATGAATTTCCTTATGCATTTTTCAATACAAAGAGAATAACTAAGTCTTATATACCAGAGTAAAATGCCCTAATTCGAATTGATGTCCTAGTTGGACAAATTGCCACCGAAGCAAATACACGCTAGAAGCATGGCAAGCCTGTCGGTTCCGAAGACAAAAATCATCGAAAGAGAAAAGAGGTAAATACTATTCCTGTTGAAAAAGACATAGTAAAGACACCAGCAGTTGTCCAAAATTCTAATATAATTTTAATGCCAGAAGATGTTCAAGTACATGAAAATTGTGAAAATGACGAGATCTCAATAAATTATGTCTTTACAATAGAGAAATGCGGTCGAAATAAGACAATTCTCAATGAAATATTTGCATATAATGTGGCATTAAATGTCATGCATGAAAGTAAGGATCTTGAGCCAAGATCAGTCGAAGAATGTCGACAAAGGAATAATTGGCCAAAATGGAAAGAAGCCATGAAGGCTGAGTTAGACTCACTTGCAAAACGTGATGTCTTTGGACCTGTAGTCCGTACACCAGAAGATGTAAAACCTGTTGGATACCGATGGGTATTTGTGAGAAAAATGAAGTTTTACGCTACAAAGCTCGACTTGTAGCACAAGGTTTTTTATAGAGACCCGGTATAGATTATAAAGAAATGTATTCCCCCATAGTGGATGTGATAACGTTGCATTATTTGGTCAGTTTTTCTGCATATCATAAACTCCATATGCATTTAATGGATGTGGTAACAACCTATTTATACGGCTCATTAGATCGAGATATATATATGAAAGTTCCTGAAGGACTAAAGATATCTAAACAATCCAATGAATATTCACAAGGGTTATACTCAGTCAAATTGCAAAGATCTTTATATGGTCTAAAGCAATCTGGACGAATGTTGTATAATCGTCTTACTGAGTATCTGGCCAAAAATGGATTCAAGAATGATGATATCTGTCCATGTGTTTTCATAAAGAAATCTGCATCTGGATTCATTATAATTGCTGTGTACGTTGATGATTTAAATATCATTGGGACTCCTGAAGAGATTCCAACAATTATAAAAAATCTAAAAGAAGAGTTTGAAATGAAATATTTTGGAACGACTAAGTTTTGTCTCGGCCTGCAGATCGAGCATATAAAAAATGAGATCTTTATTAATCAAACAACATACACAGAGAATATTTTGAAAAGATTTTATATGGATAAGTCACATCCCTTGAGTACCCCAATGATCGTAAGATCTTTGGATGTGGAAAATGATCAATTCCGTCGTAAAGAAGAAAATGAAGATATCCTTGGTCCTGAAGTACCATATCTCAGTGCCATTGGAGCCCTAATGTATCTTGCTAATAATACAAGACCCGATATATCATTTGCTGTGAATTTACTAGCAAGATATAGTTCCTCTCCAACTAGAAGACATTGGAATGGAATCAAACAAATCTTTCGATATCTTCATGGAACGGTTGATATGGGATTGTTTTATCCCTATGCATCCAAATCATAACTAGTTGGCTATGCAGATGCTGGATACTTGTCTGATCCACATAAAGGGAGATCTCAAACAGGATACTTGTTTACATATGGTGGAATAGCTATATCATGGAGGTTCACGAAACAAACGATTGCTGCAACATCCTCTAATCATGCCAAAATACTAGCGATTCATGAAGCAAGTTGCGAGTGTTTTTGGCTCAGGAGTTTGATCCAATATATCATGTCATCATGTGGACTGATTGATCATAAGATAGCTCCAATTGTCCTGTTTGAAGATAATACAACATGCATTCCTCAACTTAAAGGCGAATACATCAAAGGTGATAGAACAAAGCATATTTCTTCCAAATTCTTTTTCACTCATGATTTTCAAAATTAGGGGACAATTGATGTCCAACAGATCCGCTCAAGTGACAATCTGGCAGATTTATTCACAAAGTCACTCCCAAAATCCTCCTTTAAAAGATTGGTGCATGAGATTGGGATGCGTTGATTTCGAGATATTAAATGATGTTGACAAGAGGGGGAAACTGTACTCTTTTTTTCTTGGTCAGTTTTTTTCCATTGAATTTTTCTTTATATGGTTTTTAATGAGGCAGTTCCCATCACAAAGGATATTGTACTCTTTTTTCTTCACTAAAGTTTTTTTCCCACTGAGTTTTTCTTTAGTAAGGTTTTACTGAGGCATATTCCTAAATGGTCATCCAAAAAGGAGTGTTGTGATAAGCACAAATGAGGTGGATGCCTATTTATTATATGGACTGCTGATTTTCCCTATGAAAATATGAAGCTCCCAAGCCAAATTGAAATTAAATGAAGTTTAGAATAGTCAACACTTTACCTCTATAACATATTATCTTTTTCGTACATATTAATAACAACAATAAAAAATTAATTCTCTCTCTTTTCTTAAATACTTTTCTCTTTCTCTCTCTCTCTATATATATATATATATAAACCATTTCTATTATATTGAGATAGTAATTGTGGTAAATAGTAATACTAAAATTTTCTATTTACATTTTTATATTTTATATTTATTATATCTTCTTTAATTATTTATTTTACGACACCTTTATTATTTTTTTGTTTTTTACATTTCTAATTTACTCGTTTAAAATAATATTTCCATTTTAAATTTTATTTGTCATAATCGAATGCGTCAATACGATACGTACACACACATAAATAGATACAAAATTTATGTGTCGCTATCTTCACAGCAACTGTGTCCCTATTCTCACTATCTTGGGATAGATACTAAATATATATAAATCTTCTAAGAATTAAATTAATGTCATATATATCTTTAAAGGACCAATTAGCTATTTTATTTTATTTTATTTTATTTTATTTTAATTTATGTATAATACTATAGAATATATAGTATCGCTTAAATTAAAGAATAGATGAAATAAAACATTTTTTTAAAATAATTATATTCTGTGAATACTAAAACTTAGCCATCAATCAACTATCATATAGAAAAATACATATTTAGTATTTAATAAGTTTTTTATTATACTACTGAAAATAAATTTAAATATTTATTTATTACAAATTTAATTATTTTATTATAATTGATTATTTTGATAGTAAATTATTTAATTAAAAAGTATAAATTAATATGTATAAATATACAAAAAAAATAGAAGGTAATAAAAAAATTCAGTCTATATATTTTTTATTAACTTAAATTTAGAAAAAAGTGATTTAACGAGTATCATAATTTATTTTAAAAGAATCAAGTACATCAAATTTTTGTGATGATACGGCTAACTAATAACTGTACTGTCAAAGTTGTTATATATTGCCGCAATATTTAGCAGCAACTTATTATTATGAGTTGTTGATTGACATGAAAAGTTGAAAAGCATTCCGTGATGACACGAAACATTGGGCTGCTAATTTGCTTTGATCTTGCTCCTACGTATGTATTGTTACGTTGCATCAGCCTTGCAAGTTGATTGGGTGATTCATTCACACCAAGCCACTTTATGTCTTCCCTATCATCCACTGCACAGTATATGAAGGAGACAGCACTGTACTTTCTAGCTAGTCATAAATCATACTATTTAATTTCCGTTTAAATTTGTTGTCATCATAATTCATAGCTTTGCTTATTGTCCTTCTTAAAAAGAAATCTTTAAATAAAATAATAATATTAGTAAAATAGTAAAATAATATTTTAATCATCTTTAAATTTGTAATATTTATTATCTGTGAGTCTCACTATTTTAATTCAATGATAATTAATAATATATTTTTTTTAAATAATAATACAACTTTAAAAGAGTAAAATCCGTCCTTCCTAATCTTTCCTTCTTTAATATTACACTACCGTCTATCCTCTATTATAGTCTACATATACACTTGGACTTTAATAGCTACATATATTAGTATTATCCGAATCCCTTCAAATTCTATCACCTTGATTCACTACAAGAATATGGACAATTAGCTACCACAAAAATAGTCGTAAAATCATCGCTAATCTGACGCAAAATATAATTTGTGATAGATTAGCTACCACCTAGCAACCAATGCTTTTCTCGCTAATTACAAGTCGCAGATCAGTGAGGCAAATACAGTAGTCGCTAATTCATCGGAAAAAAAATTTAGTGACCGAATAGATAGTCGCAAATCCATCACTAAAGTAAAAGCTAATTTCATAGAAGAAATAGACTAAAAGGTAGTCGCTAATTAGCGACGAACTCTACTACAGCAGAATCATCGCTAAATCCAAGCTAACTTCATAGACAAAATGGAATGCTTAGTTGACGCTAATTAGCAAGGAATTTTTCCGAACCTAATTTGTCGCAAGTTATCCGCTAATATGATCACAAATCTATCACATTTTCTAGCAAATCCATAGCTAATCTTTGAAAATTCTTAATCAGATTTGTAGAAATTTTGTCGCTAAACCAAAGCTATTCTAAATGAGAAAGTAGAGTTATGAAGTAATCGCTAATTTGCTAGGAAATAATACGTAGTCAATTAGTTGCAATACTATCACAAATATCATCGCAAATTCCTTTTAAACTAGTAACAAATCGATAGGTATCTCACACTACAAAAAGGGCTTTTGCCACACTTTTAAAGCGTGCAAAAAAGTGTAGCAATATTTTTTGATGCGCTTTTAAAGCATGCCAAAAAGTGAACATATAGCTACGCTTTTAGAAACATGCCAATTAGTTAGTTTTGGTTACACTTCGAAAGCGTGCCAATAGGAGACATACAACCACACTTTTGAAGCGTGGCTTACCAGCTAGAACCTTTTGTCACACATTCAAAGCGTGGCCTATTTCTTTGTCAAATTAAAAAAAAAATGGAGAAAATAAGAAAGTTTATAAAGAATTGATTTTTTATTGATTTACATGAATTATTTACATGCTATAATTATAATTTAAAAAATTACAATTCTATAACAAAACTAATAATTTAATTTACATACTGCAAATGTAATGCAAATAAGCCAATAACAACCTCTGTTTCAAGCTAAAATATGGAGAAAAATGCTTAACCCATTTTTGGTAAATTTACCAAGAAACTATCAATTGAGTGTTGATCACCTCATCAGTTCCTGCAAATTACAAAAAAGCAACACAGATCAATAAAAGAATGGGAAATCTTTTGTCTATACATGAGGTCATAGAATTATAAGCCAAACGAACCCATGATGCAAAACTCTACAAATAAATTCATAGAAGAAGATCACCAAAAAAGTAGCAAGAAATTCAAAAAAGAAAAGAAAAGAAATTCCTAATCATAAGGAATCCAACAGTCAAAATCAAAGACACTGCACTATACGACACAACATCATGTGATTCTTGTTTGATTATAATAGTTGACATGTAGACTTACTAATTGATCAGCAAGTATTAACATTGTCTTCAGTGTAAACTTCCTGTTGCAATAATTGAATAAATCTTCCAAGCTTGGTCCAAGAAGGTCAATAGCCATAATGTTGTAGTCTCCTTCAACTCCAAACCACTTTAGGTGGAGAATCCCAACTTCAATAAGGAACCAAATTGGATTACTCAAAAGAAAACATCATGATTGTTTAATGAGAAACCTGGAGTCTTAATTATTTGATTTTACTATAAATGCATGATTTCAAAATTAATAGTTTTGATTGCATTAAGACTAGAAGATTATTCTGGACAACAATCATTTAAAATTTTCAAACTTGAGAAAGCAGAAACCATTTTTCAAGTGAAAATTTTCTATTAGGTAGTACCTAAGACTTTTAGCACAGACAGTGCTGAAAAGAAATAGACGTATATATACTTATTCCCTTCTTGAAGAAGCATATATATTTGATTCATAATGAAGCTGTGGATGCTTTGTCTTCACAGATTCTTGGAAAATTTTGGAGGGTAGTAAGTTATCACGAAGAATTACACTATTATAAAGAATCAAAACACAGAAGAACGATGAACAATTCAAGACAAAATGGCATGTAAAAATTAAAGAAAAAATAAGCATGCATCGATAAAGTTATAATGTGTCATTTCATTTCATATGCCACTTTATACCTCAGAGATCTTATCAATTCTACGTAACCTTAATAAGTATTGCTCTAAGTATTGTCCTAAATTAAATATAGATAGTAAGACAGATGAAATTTTCCCCTTTTTTAATGTTAAGTTCTTTAGATGTTTAGTAATAAATTATCTCAAAAGTCATGCATCCTAACTAGAATTCAAATACCTTTTTGGAACAAATCTTGCTAATTCCTTTCTCTAATTTACTTTCCAGGTTTTGGAGGTCCCTGACAATCATATTACCAATCTCCTAAATAAGTTGTCAAGACAATTTCAATGCTTTCAATGGCATCCTCCAATGCCTCCAATCTTTTAATAGCCAATTTACAAACTGTATTTATAGTATAAAACCTAAAGCTATAATCTTATTGTTCCTAAACTACATAAATTATAATTTCTTTGACAAATGAACAATAAATTCTTCACACTTGGTTTCTAATTCTTATGCAATCAAAATAAGTACAAGATGCATAGTTGCAATTGCTACAATAAGCTTTGATCTAATAATATTGATGAGTCATAATGGGGTCTAGTTTCAGTTTACCTACTTGTGCTTCAGTTGTGTTTGAGCTTCAATTAATGGTCGTGCGGGACCATGATGAGAGAAGGTTCTTGAACTGTAGGTCCTGTTTCACCAAACATCAAAGTTTGTAAATGCTCACCTCTTACTACTTTATCCTTTCAAACCATCTTCAATTGAACTCCTAAAATCATTGATTTCAAAAAAAAAAAAGAAAGAAATCTTATCCAGGTTGTTGAAGTTTCAATAAACTCTATTTAGCACAAACTCAGTAATCAAATAAATAAATAATTTCTCAGAAACAATCATCTGTTTACTCATTGCAAAAACATCAACATAAGCAAATTTCTTATATACATCTTCAAAAGTTAAAATACAAAGATCATAAATACAGATATTTATTAATTAATCCTTGAACTATTAAACATAAGGTAAATCCAATACCAATTGATATTAAACATTGTCAATCACTTTAACCCCAAAAAACTTTCACGGATAGAAACCCAAACTCAAAACTGACATCTGAATTTCCACAATGCAACAACTTAAAAGAAGTGGGAATGAGCTTTGACGCCAAAAAATAATAAATAAACAATAAAACTGATCAAAATTTCTTGAATTTGTAGAAACTTTGGGAACCACAGTTTCTGTTAGAGCTATGGTTTATTTACCGAAAGTAATATTGGCGGCAATAACGACATCGCGGAGGAGTCGGTGGGAAACGGTGGTGTAGAGCCTAAGAGCTGTTGCGGGGTGCGCTGCCGCGATGCCGCTGCCGGCAGCGGAGTCAATAAGAGAGAGCTTCTTTCCTGCAAACCGTGGAGAAAAGGACTGAGGATGGTAGAAAAGATCACTAACGATGGCGGAGAAGACGTCTGACGATGGAAGCAACGAACGGTG
>NC_029775.3:22418834-22422421 GCF_000817695.3 Arachis duranensis
CATGAGTGAGGGACTGTTGGCCGCTACCGTGAACCACCATGGTCAATGAAGAGCTTTTGACCGTCGGTGGCTACTGGCTAGGGTAGTATGCTCTCTGCTAGCGTTCAAATTTGGGAGAAGAGAAGAATGAGAGTAGCTGCAGATGATTTTAGGGTTATGTTAAAAGATAAAGGGAGCTTATATGCAATTTTTAATTTGAAGCACTTGAAAAGGAAGGGCGCTGGCGCTTATCCGGGTGTTTTAAATTTTTAGAATTAAACATTTTTTTTAAATTAATATAATTTGTTTTGTGTTATTAATTTATTTTCTTTTGTTTAAATCGACTGGATCACCAGTTTTTTTTTATTGAAAATTGGTTTTCATTGGGTCGAAGCATAAACAATTTAACAAGTGGCTCGAAAATTAAAATAAAATTTAAAAAAATTTTTAAAATTTTTAATAAACTTTAAGAACAAGAAATATGCTTTCTAAATTTTTTGCAACAAAAATTTTAACTACTAAAGAAATAAACATTTCACATTAAGAAAACCTCTTAGAGTAGAATAATCAAATATTTTAAAATATCATAATCAAATTTTTCAGGAACACCAAAAATAGCCACCATAACATATGTACACTTTTAAATGTGTTATGATTATAAATTTGAATATAGATTAATTAAGTTATTTATGCAGTTTGATTACATGTGTGAATTAAGTTTGGGTGTATTATTTATTAAATTTAATCATAAATGTAAATATAGTCATTATATTATTATATATATTCCTGAATCTATTCTTATACATAAGGATATAGTTATTAGAATCGAACCGGTAATTAATCCAGTTATATGACTTAATCACTGGGTTATTGGTTTAACTAGTGAGTCGTTGATTCAACGATTGACTCGGTCATAATTAAATAAAAATATAAAATTATAAAAACAAAATTAAAATTAAAAGTTAAAACTTAAAATCTATGTTTTTACAAATATATTAATAATAATCAAGTATCAATTCTTAGATATAATAATTTATGACGCAAAAAGAGAAAATAAATTAATCACTAATACAAAATACTTTTTTAATTTAAATTAACAGAAAAAATAGCACAATCAGTATATCAATATATGTTTGTATATGATGTGTTATTACTTATTTGATCTTAAATTTGATATCCATATCAATCTATGTTTAAAAAGAAAAAAATAAAAATAAAATTCTTTTATAAGTTTACTATATAATAATACTTTATCACAAAACATTACAAGGAGTATGTTGGAAGAGTGGCTTGAGTTGGGTGATACATTCATAATGTCTCCATTTCGAGCTCCATTCTCAACATTTTCGGGCGACGTATTTGGCCAGTTTGGTTTAATATTTATTAAATGATTCTAATTAATAATAAAATTTTAACAAAATCATATACAAATAAATCTTCATATATAATATTTAATTATCTTATCTATGATCTTATCTATTGTATATTTTTTTAGTATATTTTATGAATGCCGGAATAAAAATTAATGTTTGTTCTTACAAATTATTTAATTATCTTATCTATTGTATATTTTTTAGTATATTTTGTAAATGACGAAATAAAGATTAACGTTTTTCTTACAAATTAGTAGCAATATTAAATAAGTAAAGAAAGTCTATTAGTTGTTAATCGGTCACTAATTTCTCACTAAATAAGCTTTTGATTAGTGACTCAATTGCGACCAGTTACTTCTAAAATTTTCATGATCAGCTTTGTATTTGTTATAACTCTGCGAAGGATTTCCAACGAGATTAGCGAGTAATTTGCTACAAAATAGGTAGGATATAGCTTTTGTTTGACGAGAAGATTGCAGTTGCCAAGTCGCTCGCTAAATTAAAATTGCGACAACTTAGCGACAAATGTATTTCGCTCGCTAATCAGCGACTTGAAATCAGCGAATGAAGTGTGTCAGTTGTTAAACGGTCGCAAATTTCTCGCTACTTAGGTTCTAGGCGCTCAATATCCATATTTCCACTTTAGCGACTAATTAGCAAGGAACACTTCCCTAGTTGAATGATTTATCCATTGCGACGAGTTAGTGACGGCTATTTTTCCGTCGCTAACCTAATTTGAATTTTATAATATTATGCGACAAATTGGTGAGAAATTAGTTGCTCACTAAAAATAAAAACTTTGGTGACAAATTAGCTAGGAAATTGTCCATTGCAAAATGCATTTCAAGTCTTTGTGACGGATTAGCTAGGAACATTGTTCCTCACTAATTAGCCTTTTCGTATAAAGCTTATTTAGCGACGAACTAGTGTGTGAATTGTTTCTCGCTAATTGTCTATTAAACGCTTGCGACGGAATAGTGACAATAATATCCCTCGCTACTTTATTTTTATTTGATTGAACCCCTAAGTGACTGATTTGCTTGAACATTGTCACTCGCTAATTAATTTGTGACAAATTAGCGAGTAAATTTTTCTCGCTATTTTTTTAGCTGCAAAAGTCAATTTGCGAGAAACAAATTTACTCGTGAATCTCTCGCTAATTGGTCGCTTTTCTCAAGTTCGGATATTTTGTGACCACTTTTAATTTTGTCGATAGTTCGTCACTAATTCCTCGCAAGTTAGTGATGGATTAGTGACAAAAAATATTTCTCGCAAAAATTCATCGCTAATTTGTTAAATTCTTGTAGTGATTTTCAGGATTACATAATGATTAAATTATTGATAAAATTTGATTGTAATGTATATAAAATTATTCGCCAACATACTATAAGTTGTACACTTACACGTGTGTAGTTATACTGGTATAATTTTACACAACTATTAAGAACAATCTATTTGCTCATTTAAATAAATAAATTTTTATCTCTAAAATTAAATCCGTAAAATTTTGTGCTAATAAATAAGCTGTTTGATTAACTCAAAAATAGGACCGATTAAACGGGTTGAACGGGCAACTAATTAAAATTTTTTATCTTTGTATCTCTTGAAGATATGACCCACTTATATCTTTGTAAATTAAAGGTTATTTTGTAAAAAAAATGACATTTTTTCAAAAAGGTTTTTTTAGTGTAAAATTAGATTTTAATCTATTTTAAATAAACAAAAAATAAACGGGCCAACCTTTTATCTATTAATATTGATCTTAAATAATTTTGACATAAAATTTTTGACCTATAAATACAAAAAAATTAAACGGATCAGTTTATTTCAACGTTTTAAAAACCGGACCAAATCTGTTAGTTCAACCGAATTAATCGAAAATCGATCACCTAGCCAGTCCAATTCACCTGTAAAACTGTCCGATAAAAAACCAATGAAAAACCGGTCAAATCGGTGGTTAACTGACGAACCGAACAAACTGGCTGGGTTTCAGCAGGCACTGATTCTCCCCCAAGTCACTAAAACGGCATCGTTTGGCGCTAGAAAAAAAAAGGCTGAAGTGAGATCTGAGTGCAGCCACTTTCCTAATCTCTTCGACCTCCCGACAGTCCCAACCCTAATCTCTTCTCTGCCTACGAAGCAGAAACGCCACCCAAATGAAACAAACGCTGGAGGGAAGCTCCACCGTCGTGGGTCGAAAGCCTCACCGTTGCGGCGGGTCGAAGCCACACCGTC
>NC_029775.3:22422657-22472384 GCF_000817695.3 Arachis duranensis
CTGGCCTTCTGTGCTCTCCTGCGATGAGTACTACTGAGTTCTTCTGTTCTTCACTCTTTTTTAGTTTTTATTTTTATTCTTCTATTCTTCGGTTGTTAACTTTTTCAATCCTTTTGAGTTTTTTTGGTTTTCACTTTTTTTCAATTAAATTTTTATTTAGTGATGAATTTGGGACAGATTTGAAGTAAGTTGATGTTCTTTAGATGCAGAGTTCTTCTGGGTTCTTGTTCTATTTTTTTATTTTTTTATTTATTTTGTTAATTATATGATTAATCATTCTATAATGTTGAATAAATTCGATGTAGGTTCAATTTTAGAATTTTTTTCTATTGATGTAGGTTCAATTTTTTTAATTTTTCTCTGTTGAATTAACTAGATGAATTGCTAAATTTAATTATGTTGAATGCCATCTGAATTGTATGAACTATGAATTGATATATTGGTCTAGATTCTGGATTGGCATCATTCTAAATTTAGATGGAACAGCCACAAAATGATCAGCAACAACAACATAATGCTGTACAAGAATCTCAGACAGGTTCCTCTCGAAAAAAATCTGACCCGATTTGGGAATATTTCACTGTGAAGTATGATAAAAATCATAAGGCACAAGATACATGTATCTTTTGTTTGAATACTTATAATGGAGGGGGGATATATAGGATGAAATATCATCTTGCAAAAATTTCTGGACAAATTAAAGTATGTAACAAAGTTACTGAAGAAGTTGAACTTCAATTCAAAATAATTCTGATGAAAAACAAAAAAAATAAGATGGAAAAAAGAAAATTTGAGCTGGAGTCTTATGGTGGGGAAGCACATGCACAAGAGGCTGAATCGCCTAACCCTGTACAAGCTATTGCTCCTACAACAACGACGAGAGACAAAGGCAAGAGAAGAGCTATAGTAGCTACACAAATTCGAAGTTACTTTAAAGAAAGAACTACTCCAGGATCTCAACCGACTTTGAAAAGTATTTTGGCTAAGTGAGAGGAACTGGAGGAACTGGAACCTTTTTTAACAAATTCATTCAAAAAGGAGGAACCGGTTAGAACATCAACGGCTAAGCGACATTGTTTATGTCACTTATAACCTATGCCTTCAATCTAGGTTGCATTGAAAGAAGAGGAATTATGATCCAATTGACATTCAAAGCGTTGACACCGTAGATTTTTGGGTAATGGCAGATGAGGATGATCCTGAATTTACTAATGGAGATGTTGAAGGCATTAAAAGTTTAATATACACTGATAATGCTATGCTTTCGTATCCTAATGCTGAGTGACATAGCAAACCTTGTTTCCTTCCATAAAGATACATGTCATTAATATTGATTTCTTATTGAGTTTTTTTTTTCTATTTTATTAGATGGAGGAGACATGGAACTTGAAGTGGATATGCCTGATGTTGTAATTGAATCCTTAAATACTTCTTTTAGTGGTACTTCTGAAAATGTTGGCTTTGTATTACCTGTTTATGATGGAGATATCGGAACACTTAATGATGATTATGACTTCTGATGAGTAGTGTCTTTGTTTAGTTGAAGTATTGTTTGTTGAATATTGTTTCTTTTGGTTGCAAAACATTTTATGTTTGTCATTTATGTGCGTTTTGATTTCTTTAGTTATAAACTTTGATATTTGAAGTTGTTTATGACCTTTTAATGATAAATTATGTATTGTTCATTTTGTGAAATTGTTAAATTTTGAATCTTATTAGTTTAAAAATTATTGAATTTAACTTTTTAAAATTATGTATTGAATTTTTTATAATTTTACTCTATATTTAATTAAACCGGTTTAACTACAGTTCAATTCCGATTGAACCATTGAACTATTAAACCAGTCACTTGATTAATTCGATAACCGGTCTCATTCTCGCAACCTTGATCTATTTAGTCCATACACTTAGTCGGTTCGATTTGATTTATTTGATAGTCATACAATTAAATAACTTTTATTAGAATAAATTTTTTTCAAATAAAATTCACGATAAACTAACCAATAAACCAATTTAAAACCGTTGATAAAAATTATTTTGTAACTTATATAAGTGTTAATTAATTTGGTCCCAACAATAAATATTTGACTCGATCCTTAAATAATTCTTTAAGTACTTTTTAAAGGAGATTTCATTATCCATTATAACAGTTGTTTATTGCAAAGCAACGACCTTAATTTATTATATTGTTGACTTTTTATTTTTTTACATTGAATCCTATATATATAAGAATACATATGGTTGATCTAATTCATGATACATTGATCTAGCAAGTTATAATAAGTTAAATCATTAAAATTTGTGGTAGTTTTGACGGATGATAAAAAAATCATTCTCTCTCTAAAAAAAGTATACTTTATTAAAATACTATATTTTATAGTATTGGTTGAATCCTAATTGAATTTTATTTAAATTTCTAAACATTTAATTTAAACTTGGAACTTCATTAATTCAATGAGTCTAATAATCTCTAGTTAAATCCTTAAAATTGGCAACTTGAAACGCAGATTGTTCACATTTTTTTTCTAATCTTTTTTTGTTATGTTTGGTTGGAAGGAAAGAAATAAAGAGAAAAGAAATAAAAAAAATAAAAAAATTGAATACATTTTTATTTTTTTTTAGATGCGTTTGGATAGAAGGAAAATAAGAAAAAAAATATTATAAAAAGACAATTTTACTATTGTATTATAAAATATATTAAAAAAAGTGAAGGGTAATATTGAAAATAGAGAGAAAAAATTAGTGTTCTCTCCATTTTCTTTCCAATGTTGGAGAGGAAAAAAATTAACGAGTCCCACCAATTTTTTTCTATCTCTTTTTCTTTTTCTCTAATTTCTCTTCTCAACCAAACAATGAAAAATAATCATTTTCCTTCCTCCCTTTTCTTTCCTTCTATTTTCGCTTTAAACAAACATAGTCTAAATACTATAACTCGTAATATGTATATATATGTTTGGTTGCTCAGATATTTGAGAGTCAGGTGATGCTGGTGCTGGAGCAACGAGATGTGAGGGAGTTACTAGACCTGGATGCGAGCTCTTAGAGAAGAACGCTCATCCGGATTGGCTATGCATTGACCAGGAAAAAGGCCACATGTAAGGACATCCCAACGTTTAAGTCAGAATCCGTACGAAAAGGCATCTAGTTAGGGTAAGAAAGATGACGTACTTTTGGAGAGGGATAAGTTCTTTTCCATTTATACTCCATGCTCGAGTGAGACTCTGCGAGTAAGCCCATCCACCTAAAAACTTCTGCTAATCGTCCAAATGAAATGACATATGAGTCGTCCCGTATCTCAGATTAGTCGACTAGACGAGTCGATGGTCTGTAACCAAACCCAAATTTTTAATGGAATGAGTCGGAATAATATATATAATATTTTTTACGGTATTTACTAATTAATTTCTTACAAATTTGTAATCTCTTTAAAGGTCTAACTAATAAATTAAGCGTTTATTTTGTAAATTTTGTTAATTAATGTTTTCACTAATATATTTATTGAATAATAGCGAAAATAAGGGAAAGAAAAGAGCAAAAAATACGGGCAATTTTTTATAGTCAATTTTGTTTATCAAAATATTTATAAAAATTTTCTTAATCGATATACATATTTTGTCGATTTTTGCCAAATCGATGGTCGTTCGATATCTAATGGTTTGAGAACGAAATCTATTCCTCTATGCGAGTACCAGTTTTTTAGAAGTGTATCAAAGCGTCTTCAATTAGACAAGTGTTGAAAATAAATATAAAATAAATTTATAAATTGATAAATGAAATTTAGAAATTAAACTTTTGAATACTAGATAAATGGTAAATAGAAAAGGTTTGCATGAGAAATTAAAAGAACAAGTGATAACAATGACTTCGAATAAATTAAAGAACTTTAACAAAAGGAATGAAAATGCAGAAAGATGAATTAGATGAAGAATGTAAAGAACACCTCTGTCTTAATTGAATCAAACGCTAGCTAATGCTCTGTGGTCCATTCGAATTTCGAACTAATCTTTAATTTTACTAAAGGAGCAAACACCCTAGTTTGATCTGAAAGATTTGAATGAACCTCCGAAGATAATTTATCTTACCCAAAAACGATTGTACTTCTTTCTTCGATTTGGGTGCAGATAAAGCTAATATTGCATCTGCTTTATTTTTATCAATATCTATCCCCTTTTTATGAACAACAAAGCCTAAGAAGTTTTCAGTCGATACCCCAAAAGCACATTTCAAATGATTCATTTTTAATCCGTTCTTTCTTTCTCATAGTTAGAAATGCCTTTCTTAAATGGTCTATATGTTGACTCACAGAAATTGACTTAACCATCACGTCATCGATATATACTTCCATAAATTTTCTAATAAACTCATGAAAAATGACATTCATCACTCGCTGATATATAGCTCCATCATTTTTCAAACCAAAAGGCATAACCACCCACTTATATGTACCTAATGCTCCAGGACAATGGAAGGCAGTTTTAGCCACATCATCTTCCGCAATGAAAATTTGGTTATATCTAGAATAACCGTCCATGAAACTAAGAATTTCATTTCCTGCTGCAAAATCGATTAACATATCAGCAATTGGCATAAAATATTCATCCTTTGGGGTAACATTATTCAAATCGCGAAAATCGATACATACCCTTAATTTCTCATTTTTCTTTATCATTTGAACAATATTCAATACCCACTCAACATATCGAGCAGTTCGAATAAATTTTGCTTTGATCAAGCGTTCTATTTCTTCTTTAATTTTCACATTGATTTCAGGAGCAAAACGCCTCAGAGTTTGTTTCACAGGTCGAGCATTAGGTTTCAATGCTAATCGATGTTCTATTAATGAACGATCGAGATCAGGCATCTCATGGTAATCCCAAGCAAAATAATCTTTAAATTCATGCAACAGATTGAAAAGCTCAGTTTGAAAAGGATCAACAAGATCTTTACAAATATATGTAATTCGAACGTCATTATAAGTCCCCAAATTAATTTCTTCTAAAGGATCCTGTGATTCGAACCCTTTATAATGATCATCCTCTTTGATTGAATATTTTTCAAATTCCAAAGGCTCCAAGTCGTAAATACAATCAAAAGTAAAATTAATAGAATCATTGGAAATAGAAGAAACTTGATCTTTGATTAAATCATCACTACATTTATTTTCTACACAATGAGCCTCTGCTATTAAATTGGCAGTCCGACACACATCATTAGTTTCAGTACAATTAATAAGGAAATTATAACTAAATTCGACAGGAAGCGTCGAATTGAACATACTATAATCATAAATCCTATCTGATTCAACTTTATCAGAAGAATCATCCTTATTTTCTAAAACTTGAAATTTTTTTAAATAATTATGCAAAGTTACCAGGTAGTTGGAAACTTCCTCAACCTGGTCCATAGTTCAGCCTTCAAAGTCTTTAAGAAAGACAGTCCCAACCAGTCGGCTTAAAGCCCAAGTCCGGGTGGCGCAACTTTACCGAGAGCCCCTCCGAAGACAAATAACACCCTTCACAATTGTAAAGATTCAGAGATTGATCAACATTTAAAGGCTTCAATTTATGATTATATATCCTAAAATCGACATGCATTTGTTCGACATAGAGACTCGAATCTGCTTTGACAATTTTAGGCTTGCCTTCTTTATTCCACAGAAGCACACTTTGATGCACCTACTCCATGGATCCAATCTTTTTCTAATAAGGCATTATAACTGGCCTTCGATGGCACTACCACAAACACAAAGTGTCTCTCTGAAGTCCCCACCTTTACAGTCAAGGTAACTAACCCTCTCGCTGGTGTAGAATTTCCACTAAAGTCAGTCACAACAATGTTTGTAGGGACATACTTTTCTTAACATCCTTTCAGACAGGAGACTAATCACTGCTCCACCATCAATCAATACCTTGTTTATTTTGAGCCCATTCACAATAGCAACAATATGAAGGGGACGCAGACGAGACATTTGTCTTTCAATAGGGCGAGGAAAGAAACCTGGCTCATCTTCTATGCGAATAAAAGAGAAAGACTCTTCATCTTCTTGATCATAATCTTCATCTGGATTACTTTTGCATTCTCCAAGGTATTCGGTGGGAATTATCGAAATCGTTCCTACCATGTCATCATCTCCTTCATCAAAGTATTCCTCATCAACATCAACATCTTTATGTTTATGAATCCCAGAGGACTGAGCAACTGCCTTCCCTTTTTTCCATCTTTGCTGGTGATGGAATCTCCTTAGGATAAGCCTCTCCATCAGAAGGAAAAACAACGTGAGAATGCACAGAGGGAGTTGCCCCCTTGCTTGTCTTTGCTGTTTCAATTTGAACTTTCTTATTTTGATTTAAACTCCTTCTTCCACCTCTTCCTCTTGGGTTACCTCTGGTTCGTCCTCGATAAGAGGCATATTGATTTTGAGACGGTGCTCGATGTCCCCACAGAGGATTATGCCGATACAGATGATCACGCCTTTGGAATTTTTGACAGTTTCTTATCCACTGAATACCTATAGCCTGAGATCGACTTAAAGGTGCAATCACATCATGTTGAGGGATTTTTGAACCAGAACCCTCCACACGTCGAATCTGCTGCCTCTGGCGTTCTTGTTCCTCTCTATAGGCCAATTCTTTCTTCATTCTTTCTTTGTAAAAAATCGCTGCCGCTTCAACATCAAAGACAGCATTACACCGCGGACACAGAGATATGTCCCGGTCTTTGATCTTCTGCTGAACCAAGAAGTCCAATAAATCGTCTCCTGTTACATGTTCACCCCCAAGTAAGGCTCAACTAACTAGCATCAACTTCGAAGGGATCAACATCAACCTTCATCTCCTTCTTGCCATCGTTAAATTTCAACCGTCCTTCCATGATTGCTTCTTGAATCAAATCCCTGAAACAGACACAACTGTTAGTCGAATGACTTGTTGCTTGATGAAATTTATAGTAAGGCTTTCCTTTCAAATCTTTTACGGAAAGCAAAGTTCTACCCTCAGGGAAAACCAATTGTTTATCTTTAAGCAACACATAAAAAATCTGATCAGATTTCGAGATATCAAAACTATATTTTTTTCCACTTTTAAATTTTTAATCATTCGACTTTTCACTACCAAGAAGTTTTTTCAGTAAAGAGCAAACATATGGAGGACCTTTCTTAAGTTCAGCCAAATCAACTTCTGTTTCGAAATCGAATTCCTCCTCTGAGGACTCCATGGTTACATATGCAACCTTTTCTTTTCGAGTAAACGGTTTACTCTTTAACCTTTGTTCATTTCTATGTTTTTCTTTCTTCTTTTTCATAAGCTCAGTCTGCCGAACTTTCTCAGCCAAATGAGCTAGATCAGGAATAAGCACATTAAGCAATTTCCTGCGCATATAAAATCCTAACACCATGGTTGCTATTTTTACTATCTCACTTTCAGGTAACGTAACATAGCATCTACTTCTAGCATTTTTGAAATGTATTAAATAATCATCGATGGTCTCACCATCCTCACGTTTCAAAGCCACTAAGTCATAACTGCTACGTTCATTTCTCCTCGATAAAACTGAGCGTGAAAAGCAGTTTCTAACTGATTCCATGTTGTAATCGAATTTGGTCTAGGATTCGAAAACCAAGTAAATGCATTCTTCGTCAATGACAAAGGGAAGAATTTCATTTTCAAATTTTCATCATTAGCTAGATTTCCAATCTTGACCAAATAACGAGCGACATGTTCAGTAGTCGATTCTCCAACTTCTCCAGCAAACTTTGTGGTTATTTTTGGGTTTTTTACCCCTCTTGGCACTTCAGCCATTTGAACTGCCTAAGGAAGAGTAGACACAAAATGTGGTTGATTCAAAAAACCAACATTCAGGCCAACCCAATTCAAAACCTCTTCTACAATTTTAGTAACTTGATAGCGATCACCACGCAATCCATTTAGAACATCATCAGCATTTTCATGTCGGAGAACTATGCGAGGATTTTTTCGATTTGGAATAAGATTTTCATTTTGAAAAATATTTTACATTCCTTCGTTAATTCCTCGAGCATTATGCCTCTCACCTTCATCATAATCGACGATTCAAGTAATCCTTTCAACTTGTCTGGCCAGACGCTCGAATCTCAATTCATGATCAGTCATCATAGGATTCAGAATTGTAGTCATTTTCTAAGTCAATAAATTGACTAAGTCATGGTAACTTTCTTCCACTTGTTGTCCATATGCTGCCATTGAATTAACAGCATTCGAAGTGAAATCCACATGATAATCACGAGAATATTTGGAATGTTGTGGGTTTTGAACATTATTTGCTCCATTTACATTCCCAAAACGGATAGGGGGCATGAAACCACCCACCGGTGGGGTATAACCAGTAGGAAGACCATAAGGGGGCCAACCAGCGGTTAATGAAGGTTGATATGGTGGTACAGAACCATACGGACGAGTATTACGTCCAATATTTCCAGTTTGAATAGTCGTAACGACTATACTTTCAGTTCCAATTGCACTCTCCGAATGTGAAGATACATCGGTTTATTGCATGGATATTGGTATGCTATTATTGGTGGATGAACCACCATTCACATTTGATACTTCATCAACCATGTGAATGTTCTTCCCACTTCGTAATCGCATACACTAAAAGATTATTGGAAAAATGATTATTTTCACACATTTCGATTTAAAACTGTCTCACTGGGCGTGCCAATTTGTTTTGTTGATTTTTGGCAAATTGATGGTGATTCGATATCTAATGGTCTTGGAGCGAAACCTACTCCTCTGTGCGAGTACTAGTTTTCTATAAGTGCATCAAAGTGTCTTCGATTAGACAAGTGTTGAAAATAAATATAAAATAAATTTGTAAATTGATAAATGAAATTTAGAAATTAAAGTTTTGAATACTAGATAAATGGTAAATGGAAAAGGTTTGCATGAGAAATTAAAAGAACAAGTGATAACAATGACTTCGAATAAATTAAAGAACTTTAACAAAATGAATGAAAATGCAGAAAGATGAATTAGATGAAGAACGTAAAGAACACTTAATGAATAACATTAATTGAAAAAAATTAAGTTTACAGAAGAATTAAATTAAATTGAAATAAAGAAGAAGATGGAAGGAACCCTACAGAAAGTGTAACTCGATTGCAAACTCAGGGATACGCTGGGATGTGAAAATGCTTAGAGTGTTTTTTTTGAGTAAAAGTTCCAACCCTATTCACTAAGATTTCCTAGTATTTATAGGCTAGTCTTACATAACGGCCCATTAATTTACAATTAATTACAATTAAATTCAGCATTTTAAATTTGAAACACAGTCTCTCTTGGTAACCGTTCCCGCCGCTTGATTGTAGATATTCTCCATAATCTCCTCGTGCAATAAAAGCTATTAACTTCTCACTTCTACAACTAATCGATCAGCTCTTTCGAAGGCCTTACTCAATTCTTCTAATAAAATCTTCTAATTGATTTGGCTTACTCGATCAACAACACAATCGAAATACACATCAGCACCGATTACTTCCAACTTCAGGTTTACAAGCATACCTTTTCGAGAAACCATACTCAATTCATTTCGATTTAACTCACTGTGATTGAAAAAATATCTTCGATTAACAAATCATCCCCTTGGATTAATGTGGTTGTCTTCGATATTATTGTCGAACAATAAAACACTTAATCCAAAAGACGTCAGTTTTCAAACCAGTAATAATCATCATTTAAGACTCCCCATTATTACCGAGCCACTCAGCACGTCTCCCGAGATTTGCACTTCCTCTTCTTACCACTTCATCTTCTTCACGAAGTTACCTCTATTCGCATTCCTTTCACAGTAACGACTACAGTGACACTTTTAAATTTCACTCTTCCTTCTTTATCTGAATCTCTTGACCTCATCATTCTCTGAACTCCCATCGCATCAAGAATTTTTTCACAAAATTCTCAACCTTAATTTTTCTGATAATGGCTGGTTCTTCCTCTCGTGCCACTACTCAGTATAAGGGTAAAGGCCATGCAACGACACCACCATCTCCACCAGCTCTTCGCATCCTTAATCAAATCAGTGATAAAATCATTGATGACCCCCATCTACCAGTCAATGATACTAGAATTCTTATCCCCTTTACAACCGGTGCAGATACACACTGCTTTCTTGAGCCGATTGAAACTCTTGAAAGGGCCAACAAAATTCTTTCTTTCTTCCCTAATGCCGAAGGAGAAGATCTATTAATAAATCAAGCTTTTAACATCTCTCACTTCATCAACCAAAAACACTTTTGAAACAATCCAAAAATTAAACTTCGAGGGTTTGATGTTACAACTTGGTACCAACGCCTCGAACCACAAAGGGTACTACCTGGGGAGCCCTAGGAATACAAGAACTGTTAAGGCTTTCCCAATTTTTACTCACTACACACCCTTGGATGATTGGAGCAGTGACCTATTTCTGGAACAGAACTACCAATAACTTCCACCTTTCTTGTGGAATGATCGGAATGTCTCTCCTCAACATAGTTGCTATTACAGGACTCCCTATAAATTCTCCAAACTGCACCCTTGACATGCAATCTCAGCGTCAATACAATATCACCTTCAACACCTCATACAGTGATTTCATTACCCATAATATGGGTGCAGATGGTACAGAAATCACCGATAATGAACATGTTGCCTTCTTGTTTTACTGGTTAAATGCAATTCTTTTTTGTTCCAAAAGCGTACAGATGTAAAAACTCTTCCTTCCCCTAGCCGCTCTTTTACATGAGGGGAAAATTCTCAACTTGGCTAAGCTTCTTCTCGGACACATTTACGAAGAACTTAGCTTACTTGTCTGTGACCTTCGGGACAACAAAATAATCAACACAGGAGGTCCACTTTGGCTTCTTCAATTATGGCTGAATGCCATTTTCAAAAACTACATGATAAAACCTGTAGGGGGCAACATTGATAAACAACACATTGAGGGTTTTCATTTATTTAATTACAAACCCAATATCCCAAATGCCCAATTGAATGAAGACAAATTTTGGGCTGTTTTTTCACTTTTTCATTCTTGCAGAAATTTTGATAATGATCAACTCAATTTCACTCCTTTTTTACGCCGCAACTGTGGTCCTGCCTGGCTTGATCATTTGCTCTTTCCAAACACTAATGAAGAAAGCGAACTTACAAATCAAACTTGGGCACATCTATTGGCTGTTCAAGTAATACCAATAGGGTTGCCACAATACAAGAAGGAAAGGTTCAAAATAACCTTGTACGCTCCTAATTTGATTGCAAGACAATTGGGATTCTCTCAGGCTATCCCAACTCCTCAACCTCGACACAGTGAACCGTTCTGTCAAATTACTTTGACCTCTCAAGAAGATTTCAACACTTGTCTCTTGAAAAATCAAAAACGAAAAGACCGCTTCAGATTCTTGATTTATGAACGCAGTTCATTTATCACCAAATCCTGCCTTGAATGATGGACTACTTATTACTCAAGTTATACCCATACCTTTGAAGACATCCAGCAAACTGCTATTCGAGCAACTGTTACTGAAAGCTCTCCAAAAAGTACACACAAAAG
Organism: Arachis duranensis; assembly: GCF_000817695.3. Lineage (NCBI taxonomy): Eukaryota > Viridiplantae > Streptophyta > Magnoliopsida > Fabales > Fabaceae > Arachis > Arachis duranensis. Next base: position 22,434,217 of record NC_029775.3, read on the forward strand.
GAGAACTGAAGCTGCTCGACCACCACCACATAAAATCAGAAGGACTCCTACTAGAACTTCTCGCAGAGTAATTTTTCTATTCATAACTCTACATTCAAATTCGAAATATCCTTTGAATATCACTATTATACATTTTGAAACATAATTGATTCTGAATTTTTAACAGCTAGTTTTGCAATCATCAAGTGAAAGCGCTAATGAAAGTGAACCAACCAACAAGGATTCTCTTGCTGCTTCCTCTCAATCGGAAGATGCAGCTGATTCTGATCCTCGCACTCAGCTAATACTGAGATCCATAATTCCTCAGGTAACACATTCATCACTGTCTACTTCTTACTTGGTTTAAAATAGAATCTTAAACTCATAAATGTGTACCTTTATATTAGCCCATTAATGTTGCCTAGACGGCCTCTTCCACTGGAGCTCCCGATCAACTAATCCCTCAGCAACAAAATGACCCAGAGCACTCTAGATCACATGATTCAATTCAATTCACAGGATCCTTGCAATCATTTTCTGCTGCTCGTCCACCTCCTCTTCACACAACACAAGTGATTGATCTGACAGAAAATCCTCTGTAACATTCTCCAAAAGAGACTCATAGTCTCGAATTAACTTCACCAAATGATCAAGCTGCTTTTACTAAAGAAAATCAAGCAGTCCCAGATTCTGACTCTGCTTCTAAAGCTGCTGACGCCACCAATTTAGACTCTTCTCAACTTCTCTTGAATTCTCCCTTCTCGTACAACCTCTATTCTTCGACCTTCGTTTTTCTCTACTCATCAATGGCTGCTTCTTTAACTCATGTTGCTGCTCAGGACAAGGGCAAACGCCCTATGGTGCAACCACTGGCTCCTCTGACCTTACATGTGCTAAACCAGGTAAATGATGAAGTCATTGATGACCGACAGCTTCAATTTGATGATTCCAGGATTCTCATTCCCTTTACTGTGAGTGAAGATTCCCATTGTTTTATTGGTCCTATTGAAAACTTGGAACGGGCGAACAAAAAACTCCCTTTCTTCCCCAATGCTCAAGGGGAGGGCTTGTTAATTAATCAACACCTTGACATTTCTTTCTTTACCAATCAAAAATCCTTTAGGAATAACCCAAAAATTATCCCTCGTGAAACTGACTTCACAGCCTGGTATGAGCGTCTTGCTCCATCGAAGAGCACTGCTTGGGGGCTCTCGGGATTCAAGATCTTCTAAGACTTTCTCACTTTTCTCCTCTGACGCTCCCTTGGATGATTGGAACCATAACCTTTTTTTGGAACAGGACTACCAATAATTTTCACTTTCCTTGTGGGATGATTAACATGTCACTTCTAGATGTGGCTACTATTACAGGACTCCCGATTAGTCCTCCAGATTTCACCTCCAATATGCAACCTAGGCAACAGTACCACATTGCCCCCACAACTTCCTACAGTGACTTCATTGTTCATCATATGGGCGCAGAGGGTAGCCTTGTTACAGATGATGAACATGTGGCCTTTTTGTTCTGTTCAAATGCAGAAGCTTTTCCTTCCTCTTGCCGCGCTACTTCATGAAGGAAACAACCTCAATTTGGCCAAATTACTTCTATGGCATATTTTCGAAGAACTTGGCCAGTTCGTTAATTGTCTTCGAAACAATTACTTGATCAATATGAGGGGCCCTCTCTGGCTTCTCCAGCTTTGGCTTAATGCCATTTTTTAGAAATACATGATAAAGCCTATAAGTGACAGTTCAGACAAATAGCACATCGAAGGCTTTCGACTGGCTAATTTCAAGTCAAATTTTTCAGGGACTCAATCGAATGAATACCGATTTTGGGCTGTTTTCTCCCTTTTTCATTCTTGTAAAAACATCCATAATAAGGACCTCAATTTCACCCCTTTTTTACGTCGAAATTGTGGTCTTGCATGGCTCGAACGGCTCCTCTTCCCCAACGATACCGAAGAGAGCAAACTTGCTAACAGGAGTTGCGTAAATTTACTAGCTGTACAGGTGATTCCAACAGGGCTACCTCAGCATAAAAAAGAATGTTTCAAAATAACTCTGTATGCCCTTCATTATACAGCTAGACAGCTAGGCTTCTCACAAGCCATCTCAACTCCTCTCCCCAGAAACAACAAACCCTTTTGCCATATCACTTTGGCTTCAAAGAAAGAGCTTGACATTTGCCTCTCGAAGAATCAACAACAAAGAGAGGGTTATAACCATCTTATTTACGATCGAATCTCATACATTACAAAATCTTGCTTCGATTGGTAGACCACCTACTACTCTAAGTACAGTCGTACTTTAAAAGAGATCAAATATTCTGTTGTCCGAGTGGTCCCTACTACTGAAGGCTCTCCCAAGAGGCCTTCGAAAAGGAAAATCGAAGCTACAAGTTCTTCATGACAACCTCCCAAATAGAGTCGAAGAACTCCTTCAAGAACTTCCAGAAGGGTAATTACTCTCTACTTATATATTTAAACCGAAATTCTTGAAAAACCACATCCAATTACAATCCTCTTGATTTCAATCTTTCATCAGTTACAGTTGCAACCATCGAGCGAGAGCTCTTCTGATGATAGCGAGCCAAGAATCCAGAATCTCCTTGCTGCATCCTCACATTTGGATGATACAATTGATTTAGATTCGGGCTCTCAATTAATTGAAAGAGCAAGACTTGTTCCAGTAACATTATATTGTTTTCAAATATATTTCGATCCAATCAACATAAATCTCAACTCATGTATGTTGTATTTCATCCTGTTACTGCTGCTCAATCCATCACTTCATCTCTTGCACCCAACCAACCACCTCAACAACATCCACAAGGTTCAGGACAACCAGCATCTCATTCATCAATTCAAGCTAATTTCAACTAGGACACAAGTAGTTGATTTAACATAGGAGCATACCCATCATTCTCCAACACAAACTTTAAATATTGGACATGTTTCTCCAACAAACCAGGTTAAAACCTCTACTGGATTCCAGGTGGCCCCTGATTCAGACTCTGTCTCTCAAGTCGCTGAAACTATTGTCTCTGATTCGGACTCACCATCTCGAATTCCAGAAACCAATCCATCTCCACAAAGAACTTCTAGTCCATCCAAACAAGCTGAACTTCAAACTTCTCTTGGTCTAGGATCTGAAAACCTGGGTGTATCTACTGAATCTACCAATGCTGACCTGGTTACCTTGGTCACCATCCTGAATCAAGCTATTCAAGAAGACAAAATGTCATTTCTACTCCTGAACTCATAGGTCCTTCTACATCTGGTCTTCTGCCCTAGCAACATGTCAATGCTCGAGAATAACTTTTGTCACTTCTCAAGCTCTTGGACCATCCACCCATCGAATGGACCAATGATGCAGCCTTGAACAAAATTTTGTGTGATATTTGAAGTTCATCTCCTGAACTTCAGGTTCCATCTCCATACTCTGCAATATTATTCGAGCAAGGATATTTTAGCTCAAATAGGAATTCTGATGGAATCCCTTATGGCAAGATAATGAGAATTCATACCCCTGCATCATCCTTATGCTTCAATCCATCAAAATATAACTTCAAATAATCGGCTTTAATGTCGATTATATTTGCCCCCTGATCATTCAGATTATTCGAATTATCAACTAAAAAATCTGTAATGACTTAACCTTTCACAGCTTTTGCTGGGACATATTGCAAATCGAATTCTGTTAAAGTGAGCATCCATTTTTCTAAACAACCTCTTAACACTAGAAAACTCAACATATATTTGACAAGATTAGTTTGTGCCACAACTTTCACCGATTTAGCTACCATGTAACACTTTAATTTCATGCATGCATAGTATAGGGATAAACACAATCTTTCTATTGGGGAATACCTTGTTTCAATATCAGTCAAAACACGACTAAGGTAATAAATTGCACGTTCATGTCCGTCCTCATCATCTTGGGCTAGCATGCACCCAATTGTGTTTGTAGATGCTGCAATGTACAATTTCAAAAGCTCATGTGGACAAACATTCGCCATTATTGGAGCCTTAGATAAATATGCCTTTATCAATTCAAACGTCTGTTGATGTTCATGCATCCATTCGAACTATGAATCATTCTTTAGTTTTACTAAAGGCGCAAACACTCGAGTTCGATCAGAAAATTTAAAATAAACCTTCGAAGATAATTTACTTTTCCCAAGAACGATTACACTTCTTTTTTCGATTTAGGCGAAGACAATGCTAATATTGCATCGGCCTTAATCTTATCGATTGCAATCCTCTTTTTATGAACAACAAAACCTAGGAAGTTCTCGGGCGATACACCAAAGGCACATTTCAGAGGATTCATTTTCAATCCTTTTTTTGCATAGTAACAAAAGCTTTCCTAAGTGATCGATGTGTTGATCCACGGAAATCGATTTGACCATCACATCATCGATATAGACTTTCATAAATCTCCTAATATACTCATGGAATATGGCATTCATTGCTCGCTGGTAAGTTGCACCAGCGTTTTTCAACCCGAAAGGCATAACCACCCACTCATAAGTGCCTAATGCTTCGGGACAACGAAAAATAGTTTTGGACACATCATCTTCTACAATGAAGATTTGGTTATATCCTGAATAACCATCCATAAAACTTAGAATTTTATTTCCCGCTGCAGAATCGATCAACATATCTGTAATTGGCATAAAATACTCATCCTATGGGGTAGCATTATTCAGGTCTCTAAAATCAATGCACACCCTTAATTTTTCATTTTTCTTCATTGCGGGAACAATATTCGAAACCCATTCCACATAACGTGCGGTTCAAATAAATTTTGCTTTAATCAACCGTTCAATTTCTTCCTTAATTTTTAGATTGATTTCTGGAGTAAAATGTCGGGGAGTTTGGTTCAGAGGTCGAGCATTTGGTTTCAATGCTAATCGATGCTCTATGAGAGAACGATTAAGACCAGGCATCTCAAGATAATCCCAAGCAAAACAATCTTTAAATTCATGTAAAAGAAGGAAAAGTTCAGTTTGAAAGGGATCCGCAAGATTCTTACAGATATAAGTGATTCGAACATCATCAACAGATCCCAAATTAATTTCTTCTAAGGGATCTTGAGATTCAAATCCCGTTAATTGATCTTTATCTTTTACTGAATATTTTTCAAAACCCAAAGGTTCTAAATCGTAGATACAATCGAAAGAGAAATTCACAGATTCATTATGGACAGAATGAACTTGATCATTTACTGGATTAACAACAACTTCATTTTCAATACAATGGACTTTTGCTATTATATAAGCAGTTCGACTAATAATATCATTTGCATTACATAATGAAGAAAAACTTAAACCATGACTAAATTCTATTGAAGACATCGAATTGTTATCACTAAAAGAAGACATTACATTCTTAAATGATTCAACTTCATCAGAAGAACCAACTTTAAAATTACTTATATAATTAATTTAAAATTACTTCTGCATTATCCTCTCTTTTCAACACTTCGTTCTCTATCAATTCACAAGCCAAAATTAAAATTGAGTTTCACTTCTAATGATTCTTTGAATATCTTTTGTCATTGTGTGTTGTTGTTGCCATTGTTATTGTTATTTAGATGAAGGCGTGATTGGTGTTGTGATGGGTTTAAATTAATGGTTGAAGAGTTAGAATTGGTGTTAGAGAGATTAGTTCTTTTTTAGTAAAGTATCATTTTTATCCCTAACGTTTGGGGTAACTTTCAAAGTCATCCTAACATTTAAATCGTTCTATTTAAGTCCCCAACGTTTTTAAATCGTCTCAATGTTGTCTTAATGTTAGTGATCTGTTAACAGAATTGACGGTGTGACAAAGTTGAGACGATTTTAAAACGTTAGGAACTTAAATAGGATGAAAACGTTGAGGATAAAATCGATACATTACTCTTAGAAGAATTATTAAATCAAATAAAATGAAAGTAAAATTTTAACAGAATGAATTGCATTACGAATTGAAGATTTTTACTAATCATAAAATACTTGTAGAATGACTAGTAGATAAACTTTCAAAAAAAATGAGTATGAAAATATATTATAAATTACAAATTATTCTTTTTTGTCTCTAATGTATCAAACTTCTTTAATGTTTAATTTGAATAAACTTCATTTTTAACTTTGAGATAAATTTTAATCTTATTCTTCAATAATATTTAATTTTTTACGATACATAGTTATTCAATTATTTTTTAATCACATCTAAGTAAATTACTGTTAATCACATTACTTTTATTCTAAGTTAATTTTTTTTCTTAATTTTACTCTTAAAAAGTTTTACTCATCATGAAATATGTGTAAAGTGACTAATACATAAACTTGCAAAAAAAAGAAAAAAAAAAGAAAAAACGAGTATGGTATGGAAGGAACAACGCCTTGTCCCACTAGGTGGGGTCGGCTCCATGAATCAAATGACGCCATTGAGCTCTGTCATGTATCATGTCTACAGATAGACCGTTTACATGTAGATCTCATTTGACCACCTCATGGATGGTCTTCTTAGGCAGTGACGGACCCAGAAAATTTATGTTGGGGGGAAAAAATAATACACATTACTATCAAAAGATATATTAATTTAAATTTAAAAATATAAAAATGCACATTAATTATTCAAATAAAAAATAAAAAATTACATTAGCCGTTAACTTTCTTCGCTTCAAATCTTGAAGGTACTTCTCTTCTTGTTTTCATATTTTGAAAATGTTGAATAATTGTTTCATTATCAACTTGATTGAATGTCTCTCTTTCTATATATGTAACTAAACAATCATTCAACCACTCATCTCCCATTCGATTACAAAGTTGACTCTTTATGATATTCATAGCAGAAAATATTCTCTCAACTGATGTCGTTGCCACAGGTAGAATCAAAGTTAATTTCAACTGAAGAAACACCAATGGATAAACAATATACTTTTTTGTCTCAACTTACTTTTGAGATAGTCCACTGATTTCATTTATGTTTGAGAATTGATAACCAAGACGCATATCCAATATAAAATTCTCAAGTTGACTATCAAGTGCCAAAAGTTGAGTAGAAGAGAATTCATGTGGATAAAATTCAGCTAAACGAAGCAACTTCTCCTTATCAAATGCAAAAAATGAGTCACTTGGATTCAAACAAGCTATACAAAGAAGTAGCTCAGTATTTACCTCTATAAAACGATTGTTGAGCTCTTGAAGTTGTCTATCAACCACTTGATAAAATAATTCAACTTGAAAATGATGCAAGTTTGAGACCTTTTGGATTTTGTGCCTTGATCTTCCTTGTGTTACAAATATATCATTTATATTTGGAACAAGAATATTGTGACTATCACAAAATAGTGAAACTTCATTGAGCAAAGAGGACCAACCATTGTCTCTTATACTTTGCAATCGTTGCTTGGACACTTTAACCAATGTCATAGCATTTATAATATCTTGATCACTTCTTTGTAGAGCTTGAGACAACTCATTAGTAACTCCTAATATACTTTTCATCAAATGTAAATTGAATACAAATTCAAAAGATTGAATATGATTCAATAATTGACATGCTTCAGCTCTTTGTTCAGGATTATTTCCATCTTTCTCAATCACTTCAAGAACTTCTACCAAGGAAGAAAAAATAGAAATCAAGCTAAGTATTGTACCATAATGTAAGCCCCATCGAGTATCACCTGCCCTTTTCAATGTTGTTTCTTGATTTAAGCCACGCCCACTAGAAACATCTTCGTTTTGTAATGCAACAATTGTCTTTTGCATTTGACTTTCACGAAGCATGTCTTTACGTTTACGAGAAGCTCCAATAATATTGCACAAACTAGCAAGTAAATTAAAAAGTAGTGCAATTTCGACCTGTTTCTTTTCAACAACCACAAGTACTAATTGAAGTTGGTGAGCAAATAATTGAAGTTGGTGAGCAAAACAATGAACATAAAAAGCACAAGCATTTTCTTTCATGATCAAACTTTTTAAGCCATTAAATTCTTCCTACATATTACTAGCTCCATCGTAACCTTATCCACGTATTCTTGCTAAGCTTAAACTATGCTTTGCTAATAAAGATTCCAAAGCTACTTTTAACGACAACGCATTTATGCTAGAAACATGGACAAGGCCAATAAATCGCTCCATTGCAATCCCTTCTTTATTCACATATCGCAAACAAACAGCCATTTGCTCTTTAACAGAAATGTCTCGAGCTTCATCAACTAAAACAGCAAATAAATCATCTCCAAGATCATCAATAATAACTTTAGTAGTTTCACTTGCAGCAACTCTAACAATATCTTTTTAAATTTTGGTGCTACTAGTTTAAGGTTTCCATGAGCATTTTTGAAAACACAATCAATCTATGTATTATGTTGAGCAAGAAAGTCAAGAAGCTCCAAAAAATTACCTTGATTATTTGAATTGTGCGATTCATCATCACCACGAAAAGCCAATCCTTGTCGCAATAATAACCTAATGCACTCAATTGTTACTGTTAAGTGAGTTCGGTAATCTTTTTTAGCTTGGTCTGAATGTTTTTGAAAAACAACTTCAATATGTTGCTTTTGCTTCATGAGTGCTTCGCATTTTTTTTGAGCTTGATTATGAGCACTATCATGATTTCCAACATGTGTTTGTAATCGCTCCTTCTTTTTCCAATTTGAAAAGCCCTCTTTTACAAAAGCATCACCACTCGCACCATTAGGTTTCATAAGATAGCAATAGAGACAAAAGACAACATCTTTTGAAATACTATATTCCAACCAATTACCAAATTCATCAAACCAATCAGCATTAAAGCTACGAAGAAAAGTTCCAAAATATGTTTGTGAAAAATCATGTTCTCTTGGTTGACAATGACCTTTTTGCAAATAAGCTCGTCTAACTTCATCCCTGTCATTTGGATCATAATTTAAAATTTTGGGTCGTTGTCGAAGATCAGCTACCAGACTTTCCACATTAAATTCTAAGAATATCTTTTTATTAGAAGAGACTAATGGAGTGACTTCAGATTCTAGGGGTAGCTTTTTCTTGAAATATTTTTCCATTACTATTTCTAAAAATAAAAAATATATATTCTAAATTAGTAAATTGATCAATTCACTTTAAAAATTTATATGCAACATAATTACATATAATAGAATAGAACGAAAGATAAATAAATAAATAAATAATAAAGATCACTAAATTGAGAATAAAATAAAATATATAAATTCATGAAGAGAATAAAAAATAGATTAATACCTAAATTATAATTATTTGAATTAAAATTTGTAATTGAAAATATCAAAAAGAGAAACAATGAAATTGAAAGATATATAGAGTCATAGAGAGCTATATAAAACAAAATAGAGAATTTAAAATTTACCTTTTGATGAAGCAAAGATGACCACTAGATAAAGAATAGAAAAAGAAGGTTAAAAATATGAAACTAAGAAGAATGTTTAAGAGAATAAATGAGTGACGGTTGGAATTTGAGAATAAAAGAAGACTAAATTTAATTAGGTTAATTAATAGTCAAAATAATAGAAAGATAAAATGGGTTTGGGACTTTTAATAATTGAGCTTAGTTTATTTATAATGGGATCATTTAAAATTTAAAATGGGGGCATATTATATATATATATATGTATGTATAAAAAAAATTTGTTTAAAAATATGAAATCAGAGTGGGGCAAGTGCCCCCCCCCATCATTATGCTTGGATCTGTGCCTGTTTTTAGGTCTTCTTCTGTCTTTCACCCCTTATCCATCTTCCATCTCATCCACCCTCCTGATTGGGTGTTCTGTCAGTCTTTTTTTCACTTGTCCAAATCACATGAGATGCGACTCTACCATTTTTTTCACAATGGGTACTACTTTAACTCTCTCCCTTATATCTTCGTTTCTTATTTTATCCAATCGCGTATGACCACTCATCCATCTCAACATCTTTATCTCTGCCACACTTAGCTTATGTTCGTACTTTCCTTTGGTTACCCAACACTCCGTACCATAAAGCATAGCCAGTCTTATAATAGTGCGATAGAATTTACCTTTAAGTTTTAAAGGCACTTTTTTTGTCACATATAAAACCAGATGCACTCTACCATTTTGACCAACCTGCTTGGATCCTATGATTTACATCATGTTCAATCTCTATTATCTTGTATGATGCACCCAAGATACTTAAAACTTTTAACTTTTCGTAGGATGTTTTCTGTAATCGTCACCTTTATATTAGGATTTTCTCTTCTCAGACCGAACTTACATTCTATATATTCAGTCTTGCTACAGCTTATGCGCATACCATACACTTCTAGAGCTTCTCTCCATACGTCCAACTTCTTATTTAGGTCTTCTCTTGACTCTTCTATAAGGACGATATCATAGACAAAAAGCATGCACTATGGCATAGGCTCTTAGATGTGCTATGTGAGTACTTTCAAGACTAATGTGAATAGATATGGACTTAAGGATGATCCCTGGTGTAATCCTATACCAATAGAAAATTTCTCTGTCACACCACCTTGAGTCTTTTTCACACTAGTTGTGGGCCCATAAAAAACGAGTATGGTATATATACAATAAAATATAAATTATACCTTTTTATCTCATATACCAAAATTTTTTAATGTTTAATTTACTTAAATTTTATTTTTAATTTTAAAATAAATTTTAATTTTATCCTTCAATAATAACAATATTTAATTCTACGGTAGATGATTATTCAATTATTTTTTTAATTGTATATAAATAAATTACTCTTAATTATATTATTTTCATTTTAAATAAATTTATTTTTAATTTTACTCTTAATCATATTACTTTCATTTTAAATACATTTTTTTTATTAAGAGCAAAATTAAAAATGAATTAAATAATTATCTATCATAAAAAAATTAAAATTATTGAAAAAAATAAAATTTATTTAGAAGTTAAAAATAAAGTTTAACTAAATTAAACATTAAAGAAGTTCGGTATATATTAAAGAGTAATAGGTATAATTTATACTTTATTGTATATGTGTCATGCTCTTTTTTTCTTTTCTAAAACTTTATATACTAACAATTCTATATATATGAATAAAAATCTTGAATTTAATGCAATTTATTTCATTAAAATTCACTATCATTTTACTTGATTTAGTAATTCTTTTAAGAATAATAAATTATTTTTGTCTCAATATTAGTTTTAATTTTTATCAAAAATTTTAAAGATAGAAAAAAACATTTAATCATAAATTTTTGTATTTAGGATATTATTTTTTTCTGTAGTTATCTTTTTTATCAATCATCTTTTAGTGGTAATAATAATAATTGCCATTATAACATATATTAATAATAACAAATATATAATGACCATAAAAATATAAATTAAATAAAGAAAATAGTAGTTATTATATTATTGTCGCTAAAAATTTATCGCTAAAAATAAATTTTGTTGTAGTGCAAATGGAACCTAGTATTCGGTTTTAGGAACATTTAGAACTATTACCTCCGACTTTGAATATTTTAATATAGAAAAATCAATATATTTGAACATAAATAATGTGTATATGCATTAAATTTCACGAATTTTTCTACGTAAAAAGAAAAACCGAGAGTGCAAGATAGAGTGAAAATTAATTTTTTAAGATAAAATATATTTTTTGTCTTTGATATTTGTAATTTTTTAAAAAAAATATTTTTAATATTTAATTTATTCAATTTTATTTTTAGTGTTTTTAATTTGCGTTATAATTACCTCTGAATATTAACTCTATCTAAAACGTTAAGGATCTAAAACGTTAAGGATAAAATAAAAAATATTTACAAATAATTTTGATACAAATCGAAAATATTAAAAATAGAATTAAATGAACTGAAAACATTTAGGACATTGAATAAAATTAAACGTTACGAATTTTTAAAAACAATTACAAATATACTTTACAAAAAATATACTTTATTTATTTTTTTAATATAACAGTAAATATATTAAAATGGTAGTTAAAAATAAATAATAACAACTATTTTTTAAAGGATTTTATTGAAAAGANTTAATAATATTAACAAATAATCCTAACAGAAAAAATCTTTCTAAAATATACATAAAATATATGTATTTAGAACATGTGTCCCCTTTAATAGAAAGGCACATACTTGGCCGCCCCAATAGGTCTAGAAAAGTAAACGATTTCAAATAAAACCTTGGGTTTTGAGAGAGTGATAGAGGCATAGAGCTAAGAGCTATACATGTGCATTTTGCTTTTGGTCTTTGACCAAAAATGGACAAAATCAACCACATGTTTTTTCAACACTAATGTAAATCATGTCTTAGTTATACTACTATTATGAAAATTCCAGGTAAATTTTTAGAGGGGATAGCATGAGAGGCTTTATATTTTCTTAAAAAAGATATTAGTGAAAATAATTTGGCAAAGAAAAAATGACAAAACTTTTTTTTTGAGTTGAATTATTTATTTGGTTTGTACTAGTAGATCGAGTTAATAAAAAAAATATTTGAGTAAATTGGGTATTATTGATCAGAATGATAATATTTGTATTATGTGTAACAAAAAATTGAATTTATACAATATTTATTTATTACGTGTGAACATGCTTGATAGATATGGTGTGTATGGATTACTCATGTGGGTTATGTTTGGAGTATTTTGGAGTCCATAAAAAATACTTTAAAAGTTAGAGGATGATATCTATGAAAAAAGACGAGAGTAAAACATGATTAGTAAAATTTTTCTCAGTTATATAGAATAATATTTAGTTGTATAAAAATGAATTATTTTTTAAAATAAGACAACAGTTATAATAGATTACGTTACTAAATCGTTTTGTTGTTCTAAAAATGATGTAAAAACTAATTTATGTTGTTAATCGTTATACCAAAAATAACGTACGAATTGGGTCATTTTTATTTTCTATTTTTTGTACGTTTTACGGAGTGTGTTGAGTTAGTTTATTCTTAAAAAAATGACAAAAGTTCCGAGCCATGAATAGGAAAACTACCTTAAAAAGTGATGGCACCCTAATACTCGTTGACTTAATGACTTGTAGGCTTAAATCTACAATGATTATCCTCATATGTAAATATATGGTCGACGATTTGGAATAAAGTTTTCCATTTGATTTTGCGTTGATTAAAGTATCAATAACGAGCTAAGTAAAACTTTCTATTATTTTAAAATGATGTTAATCATACGTAACATATTATTAGGATTTATCCTTATGACGATGCTACTTGACTACTTGTGTTCACATACAATTCAAATTAAGGGTAGAGTTTACTTTTGTTTTTGAAGTTTAATAGTTTATAAAAAATTAAAAAAATATTTTTAAGTTTTATTTTAACTTAATTTTTATTTTAGTTTTTTATTTGTATTAAATATATTTTTTATGGTTAATTTTTAAAAATTTAAAATTAATTTAATATTAATTTTATAAAAATAATTTTTAATATATATAAATCATCGTCAGTTTTTAACTTCTAACTAGTGTATATTTTCATAGTATACATAAAATTATATAAAAAAATTTATTAGAAAATTAAAAAATATATATAGTAATTATTATAAATATTTTATAAACTTATAATTAAAATCAAATTTTTAGAATTTTTAATATTAAAATATTAAAAATAATTAGTATTTGTTTTAATCAATTTGAGTTTATTAAGTGATCATCTCACTCGTCCGCTTAAATAACTATTAGAAGATAGAATCTCGCCTTGTGTATATAGCAATCCATTGGCTAGCGATAAACCCTTAATAAATAGAGTATTGTAGGAGTTTCCGAATACGCGGGTACCCGACCCGTCCATACCCAGATGGATAGGGTAATAACTTGGTCCGAGTCGGGGCAGATTTTGCTCAGGACAAGGCATGGTCGGGTTTAGGGTATACTCGCCCTGGATATATACATATAAACACTTTTTAGTAATTAGGATTTGGCTCCCATCACAGATTCAGTGATTCATAGTTTCAGTCTATACTCTATAGCCATGCAAGATAAACTCAGTTATCCTCACTCAGAATCTTCTTCTTCTCGCCTTCTTCACAAAAAATCGCAAAGTTTCTGTTATCGTTGTTGTTGAGTTCATCGCCGCCTACTCCTTCACAACTCCCATCTTCCTTCACAGCCAGGGACGGACCCACGTTTAATATAGAGGGAGCATTTGCCCCAACAAAATTTAAAAAAAAAATTAATACTTATATACATATATACCACTTATTATATTATATTTGTCTCAAAATAAAATATAAATAGTTCTTTTGTATTTTATATTAAAAAATATTTTGTTAAAGTTAACACATAATAATAATTATATTGTTAAATTTGATTTAGTATGAAAAATAAATAAATAAACTAAAAAAAAGTGATAATTAATTATATTATTGTTACGGTGGGTAACCGGAGATTAATTGGAAAGTAGATTTGATAATTAAATATGAGATAATAAAAAATAAAATAATTGTTTAAAAATATATATAAAAAATAATACTTAGTCATGTTAAAAATAAAAAAAAAGTCCTTGTAAATATTTTTTTATTATTTTAAATATTATACTATGTGTATGAAATTATATTTTTATTATTTTAAATATTATAATAATGATTGTGTGTATACTTATCAATATGTATTAGATAGTTCTAATTTTAAATTTTGAATATATATATAAACCAATTTGATTGGTCAAGTGATCAACTTAGTCGTCCGCTTAAGTAAGTATTAAGGGTTTGAATTCCGTCTCGTATGTATAGCAACTCGTTGCCGTCCAATTGTAGATTCTTAAATGAAATTCAAATTCATGATGGATTAATCTTTAACTTGTTGAGTATCGTGGGAAGAAAAAAAATATTTATACCTAAATTTTATTATATTTTTGCCCCCATTATTAAATTTTTCTGGGTCCGTCACTGTTCACAGCTCATGTCATCATCGCTGCTCATCCCGTTACAGTCGCTGTTGAGCCTGTCGCCACCTTTCTCTTGCCGAGTCCCCCTTTTTTTAGGTAAATTTTCCCCTCTCTCTCTCTTTCTCTCTCATTGTGAGTCTGTTAAATTCTTCTCTTCTTCTTCCACAGACTCATTACTTAGTCGCCGTCGCTATGAGCCCAGACATTTCAATTTACTTTTTTAATCAACGATAATAAATATCTTAAATTAATTAAATTTTTACAAAAATTATACACCTAAAACTATTTTATTTTTTCAAAAATATTTTGAAAATACAATGGTTCAATGAGAGGTTGACTATTGAGAATTGAATATAATATTTTTAAATTCGTATTTTCAATAAAAAGATGTACTTAGTTCTAACCATCCTAAATAATTCTATATTCACGGTTACTTATCCATCTAAATAATTCTAACATTGATAAAATGTTATTTTTAGATGCAAAAAAATTAAAATATATTTATTCTATTTCAAAAATAATATTCATATTTAACTTAAAATTCCAACAAATATGGCAAAAAATATTATTTTTTTAGTTAAAAAATTAAAGTAAAATATCTATAAATATATTTTTGTGCTTTAGCTTTAGATTTTTCAAAAAAAATTGGCAAGTTAATGGAATCAAATCATATTTTTATAACATATATAAGAATGTATATTACACATAAATAAATAAAATTAGGTATAGTAAGAACAAATACATAAATTAAAATAAAATTTAGAAAAATAAGAACCAATAAAATATTGAAGGAAAGAAGTATAAATAGAAGAGAAACAAAATTATTAGACGGAAGAGAAATAATTTAATAAATTTTATGTGTATATAAAAGAAGAATAAAAAAAGATATACAGTACCTTATTTAATTTAGCAAGATTTATAGAAATAAACACATACAATAAGAGAATAAAAAATAATAATAAAAAAGCAAAACATCTGAATTGATATCAAAAAATAAAAAATAATAAAATAATAATAATGTATCATAATCTTAATTTTTTAATATAATTAATCAATAATAATATAAAAATAAGAAAGAGATGATTAATTAGATTAAATAAATTAAAAAATATTACTGCACAAAATAAATGTCACAATAATTATATTACTAATTGAAAAAAATCAATTTAATCAATTTAAATTTTTATTGAAAATAGACAATTAAAGATCATCAATGAATAAAAATAAATAGGATATAATATATTAAAGAATAATTGTTGTAGTATAAATAATAAAATTAAATTATTATATACAATTTTTACTTTTTACCTTATTATGATTGAAGTTAACATTAATGGTAAAAAACTAATTTTAAATAGTCCTAATTTGTATTTTACAACATAATTAAAGCACAATTCATAATTTTTTATTTTGTAATTAATCAACATTTTTTAAATTTTTTGATTAAGTCGTTTGTATTTTATGATTGATAAATTTTTTCTACAAAACACAAATTTATGATGAATTATTACAATCATAATTAATTAAAAAAATAAGAAAAAAATTATAAAAAATCAAATAAAAGATAAAAAATAGAGTAAAGATTTATTTTGAAACTAAAAATTTGTTAATTGTGCTAGAAATTCTAAAAATTTGTATCTTATTATATAATCAATTTTGTTACTCAGTTTAACTTTTTTATTCATTTATTGTATCTAAAAAAGTATATAATGTTACACTTATTTTAAAAAAGATGAAACTCTTCAAATACACAGTATAATATATAATTTAAGAACAATAAAATAAAAATATCTAGAATTTTATAATAGTATTTAAAATTTTCAATGACGATAATACAAAGTGTTTAAATCGACCAAATGAATTCAATAGTTATTATTTGCACATCTTATTTAAATTTGAATTTTCAAATTTAATTTGTATCTTTTTTTTTCCTAATATAAATTATTTTTGGCAAAAAAATTTATTAAACCAAAAAATATCCTATCAAAAAAATATTATAAGGAGATTTATAATTAAAGAAGAAAAGAATAAAAGTATTAATAATAATTAAGGAAAAAAATGAAGCTTGCATTAAAGAATGTTAGAAAAGAAATAATAAAATTCATATTAATAATAATAATGTTGAGAAATAATGTTGCTGCTTTAGGCTTCTAACCTTCGTCTTTGGCCATCTTTTTTTCTTTTCTTTGATTTTTTTTTAAATTATCAAGTCATAAAAAAATAAAGAACAATTCAAGAAAACGAAAATAGCAAGATCAAAAACAGTAAGATCAATAGTAACTATACAAATCAAAATACATAGGAGAAAAACAAACTATTATATGATAGAATTAACATGAGTATATTTCATCATTAAATAAACAAAGTTAACGCACAACAAAATTACATGTAAAGAGAAAAAAAAAAGAAAAAAGAGTTAAAATATCCAAAGTGATAAAAAGATGATTTTATAGAAGACTATAAAATAATGAACTTCTAACTAAATTAAATTGTATTTATTATTATTAGAAAGGGTATGAGAGAGCAGTAGAGAAAAGGTTCGTATGTATTCAAGTTGTGTAAAATGATGCAATATAGAAGGGTATTTATAGGTGCCAAGAGAATTGAAATAATAAAGACGTAATATCCTATAATAAATATTCAGATATGTTAAATAATGCTAATTGATCTAATTGATATTAATTATACTCTAATAATTATATTCAATTAATTGATATACATAATATTAAATTGTGTGATACTTAAATATCTAATCAAATCAATTAGTTGATATAATTAATTCACCGTAATGAATTGTATTTAATGAGTTAAAAGAAATAAATCAGAAAACATTCTAAAAAGTATGCCACGTCAACTTTATCATTAAGTGCAAAAATTCTATTTTTATATAATAGAATAGATAGATATTTTATTATTCGTTATTTTAACTTATATATTTTTTTATATTTACCACTCAATATATTAAAATATAATTTATATCTAGATAGGAATTACATAGATATTTAATTAAAAGAGTATTTAATTTTTTAAAATATAATAACAGTTTTAATTTCTTTGATTTTTTTTACATTTTTTTGTGTTTTATTTTTAAATAAAAGATAAGTCTATAGCAAAAATAGGAAGAGATTGTAGTATTTATTGAAAAGGGAAAAAATAAATATATTTAAAAATTGTACATTCAAAATGTATTTGAACTTGGAAAAATGAGATGAGACATGAGAACACACAGACACTTGACTTCAATGAATCTATTTACACAATTCAACTAAGTGTTCTTTAGCTTTTTGTTTTCTTTTCTTCTATTTCATATAAATTTATGAGTGCCAAACATGTATCGTATAGAATATTTTTTAACTCCATCCTAATTTATATATTATCTTTGCTAAATAACATATAAAAGAAAAAAAAGACAGTAAATAAATTAAAGTTATTATTATTTAAAGAGAAAATGATAGATTAGTAATTTTGTATTTTAAATTAACTAAAATCTAAATGAAATATAACGTTAATTTAAAAAATTAAAATCTAAATGAAAGATAACGTTAATTTAAAACAGTTAAATTAAAATTAACTCAAACATTGATATTTAAATTATAAAAAATTTTGATTTTCATATTTTATAAAATATCATACTGGCGATAATTGTAAATATGACGCTACTTAAAATTAAATAAAGTAACACAGATAAAACAAATTAAAAAATAAAAAATAACTTAATCTTGTATAAAATTTACCTATAAAATTCTATACTGAAAAATGAATTTAATTTTAGTATATTAATAATATGAATTATTTTAAATAATCATTCGATTCAATTAGATTTATCTATTTAGGTCATTATTGAAAAATAAATTTAAGATACCAACATACAATTACTTTAAATTAAGCAACAATTATCAATACTATATAAGGGACACACTATTCCACTCAGAGTGATTGCCATAAGAAATAATTTTCTAATTTTCTATACTAATATTAGAAAGTTTATATAATACTATATAATAATATTATCATTATCAATATTATATGATATCAAAACAAAAAAAATCACCGTGCTAATATAATATTATCAATATTATATAAATTATCTTTGTATTTATTTTTCTGTGCATATATAATATTTAATTAACACATTAAGACATATATAATATTTCGTTAATATATATATAATATAAAATGATTTACAAATTATTTTATTGACTATTATAAATGAGAGTGATTTGTAAATTATTATTAATTCGTATATAATGTATAATTAAATTTAATGAATTCAATTAGAATAAACAACAAATTATTATTTTATTTTAGACTTTATAAATGAATAAATTAATTAACTAATATAACAAATTATAATTAATGTAGTAAAATTAATTAAATAATATATATTATAATAAATTATATTGATATTTAATATTTAATCAAATTAATTAGCTAATATAATTAAGTCATGGTAATAAATTGTATTGAATAAGTTAAAATAATTAAATCGGAAAACACTCTCCAGAGCATGCCACGTCAACACTATCATTAAATGCAGAAATCCAATTTTTATATAATAGAATAGAAGTTCTAAGTATTGCGGCTACAAAAAAAAGGTAAAGTACTAAATTGATCCTCTATATTTGGACGTAATTCTGTTTTAGTCCTTAAAGTTTAAAGTGTTCTATTTGAATTCAAAAAAGTTTCATTTTTCATCAATTTAGTCACACAGTGAGGTCAAAATTAAATAATTAATGAAATATCCTACATAACAACAGTACAAGAACAAAATCGATAATCTGGAGAAGAAGTACAAGCTCCAGAGGCACACAAATCAACCGTGAATGCATCAAGACATTTATTTATTATTTTTCTTATAATATAAATAAAATATTTTCTGTAGAACTAAAGAGAATGATAAATAAATATATTGATGCATCAACGGTTGATTTTGTGCCTCTGGAGCTTGTACTTGTTCTCCAGATTATCGATTTTGTTCTTATACTATTGTTATGTAGGACATTCCGTTAATTATTTAACTTTGACCTCACTGTAGGACTAAACTAATGCTAAATAAAACTTTTTTATATTCAAATAGGACACTTTAAACCTTAAGGACCAAAACAGAATTATGCCCAAACATAGGGGACCAATTTAGTACTTTACCCCAAAAAAAATATTACTCCTTTTTCTAAGAGTGAATACTCCACCCAGTTCCTCTCGATAATTACTTCAAAAGGACTACAAAATTGTTAACAAAAAAAATATCCAACTCCATTTTTTATCTATTTTTTAGAGATTGATCAGTTCCTGTGCAGCTGGGCCAAAAAAAATAACATTAACTTTTTTTAGCACAGAGACTAATCAATCCCATAAAAATAAAGTTCAGGGACTGAATTGAATATTTTTTTTGTCAAAAGTCTCGTTGTCTTTCGAAATAATTATCAGGGACTATTTAAGTTTTTTTCTCTTTTTTTAATCATTTTTATATTAGTATTTTTGTCCGTAATAACATTATAAAAATATAAATTTTTTAAAATTACATTAATTTTATTTTGACATTATAGATTATAACAAAAAAAAATAAATGGTAACGTATACTTTTTGTCCCTGAAGTTTGACAAAAATTTCAAAAATACCCCTAAGTTTTATTTGGTTTTAATTTTGTCCCAAAAATTTTCGATTTGCATCAAATATATCCCTGACAGCTAATTTTTCAAAAAATTTAAGATCAATTCAACAACAATAACATAAGAACAACCATCAATACAAGCAAATCAAACATAATTTTCATGCATTATTGTTAGATTGGTCTTAAAATTTTTTGAAAATGCAGCTGTCGAGGGTATATTTGATGCAAATTGAAAACTTTTTTGACAAAATTAAAACAAAATAAAACTTATGGTCTTTTTCAAACTTTTGCCAAATTTCGGGGACAAAAAGTATACTTTACCCAAAATTAAATTTATAAAATCAAACAGCCTTTACAACAAAAATTATATGGAAAAATGTCTCTATCAATTAAATTATATGTAATAAATATTTGAAGAAAGAGAAGTAAAAATATAAATTAAAAAGATAAGTCGAATGTATTTTTTATAATTTTATGAATTTATTTGAAATCATATTATTTTATTAATTTTATTTTTTGTAGAACAAAAATGTAAAAAGAGAAAGAATGAGAGAGAAAAGAGAGAACGATAAAGAAAAATGAGATAGAGAGTTTATTAAGTTTGAAATTTTTTTATTATAATTGTAATGAAAAAATATTTTGTGACACATTTTAGTTTATAAAATTAGTAATATAAAATATAAAATATAAGTTATATATAGAATGGAAAAGATAGAGAGAAATAGAGAATGAGAGAGAAGTAAATAAGAGGATAGAAGAAGAGAGTTTATTAATTTTGAAAAAAATATTCATCTTAATTTTAATGAGTGTTATATTACATATTTTTGTTGTTAAATTAGTAATAAAATATAATTATATTTAGTTATGTTTTTTATTCATAGTTTTCATTGGTTTATTTATATTTGTGGTTATGCAAAGTATTTGAAAAAGGAACAGGAGGAATCGGAAGAAAAAACAGAACACCCTGAAAAGAAAATAATTTGGGTGCTCTGGCACTAAACGCCAGGGTGGGCGTTCAGTGCCAAAAATGACACAAACTTCAAGACAGTTTTCTGTTGGGTGGCGCTAAACGTCAGGAGCGGGGTTTAACGCCCAAGATGTCACAATTTCAAAAAGCTTCAAGTTTGGCCAGCACTAAACGCGGACTTGGGCGTTTAGCTCCAACCCTCGTTCTAAAAAAAATCTTTCTCTTCTATCACTCTTATCTTCTTTTGCATTATTTTTGTTTTTACTCATCCGTGTGTTTTTTATGTCCCTCCCTGTTTTCAGTTTTTCTTTACTTGGGGACAAGCAAATTTTTAAGTTTGGTGTTGTCGAGCGAGCTCTCTGTTTATCTTATTATCAATGGCACCAAAGGGAGGTGAATCATCTTCATGGAGGAGACGACCACCAAGATCAGGATGACTGAGGTGGTTGAGTTTCTTAACTACTATTTCTCTTATTTTCTGTTTTTCAGTTATTATATCTTATTTCTTGCTTTCTGTTTAAATCCTTTGCATGAGTAGTAGTATCTTTAGTTTTTCTAGTTTCGTTAATTAATTTGGTATTTTATACTTATTTTAAAAAGTTGTCTCATGTATTGCTCACTGAACTTGAAAAATCAAAAGAAAAAGAAAAGAAGTCGTATAATGCATGAGACTTGAGTTATATATTCTGAGTTATCTTATTTACTTTGATGTGGTGGTATTATCTGTGAGTCTAAATGTATAAAATGAATAGTTCATAATTGATATTGAAGTTAAGAATGTTGATTCTTGAAGTACAGGAACTTAGAGAAATATTATAGACTCTCTAAAGTGAGTAAGACATTGATCCTTGAAGCAAAACAAACAGCAAAAAGAGAATAAAAAGCAAGGTCTAAGACTCTAAGCATCAATGGCTATGAATGTCAAATATGATTAAAAGCTCAAAGAGTTATTTTCCTAACCATATGCTTGTGGTGTGAATGTGTCAAGTAACCCTTGATACAGAGCACTAAGAGTCGAGACCAAATACAATTGCAAAGTATATCAAAGGCTCTGAGTACCACTGACTGGGAGAAATTAAAAGAAAAACTAGAACTCAAAGAGTTTTTCAGTTAAGTACTTGTGGTGTTCTTGTGTCAAGTTAAGCTTGAGACAAAACACTTAGAGTCACGGCTAGGCTCAAGGTACGAAGCACCAAAGAAAAGAAAAGAAAAAGTTATGTTCAAGGACTAATCAGAGCTTAAAGAGGAAGAGAATCCATAATATCATCCGAGTTATAGTTCGGAAGGATATCAACATTTTTGAGCTTCAAAGGATAGTGAGATGCCAAACCTATTTAGAATCACAATGGCATTAACCCCACTCAGTAATTGGATAGAAGCTTAAATAAATACTCAAGTCTCAGGCGACTTCTCTTCTCAGTCCTATATTATTTTTAGTTTCTTGAGGACAAGCAATAGTTTAAGTTTGGTGTTGTGATGTGTGAGTATCTTTTCTTTATTTTCTATTTATTTTAGATAGAAATTTATTGAGTTTTATTTAGATTTTAGTATTTGAAGCATATTTGGATGCTACCTTGATGTGCATTATGGTTTATTAATTTCACGAAAGATTCGGGCGAGTTTGACAGAGTTCGTGCAGAAGAAAAAGGAAGAAAGTGGATGCTGTCAACCCTGATCTCCTTGCACTCTAATGATCATAACTTGAGTTACAGAGATCCAACTGATGCAATTTTAGCGGCGTTAGAAAGACAACTTGCAGAGCTATCCAAAAATATATAATAGTTTATGCTTTTTATCTGTCATCATGGCGCTAAACACTGACATTAGTGTTTAGCGCCAGGTGTCTCGTAACTAGTGCCCAAGCGACTGCCTCGTGGGGCGCTAAACGCTGAGCCTGGCGTTTAGCACCATGAAGACAGAAACAACTATAATTTTACTACCTCCAGGGGCACTAAACGCCGATTCTGGCGTTTAACGCCAGAAGCGTGGATCCAACTTTAAGAAAAGGGCTTCATTAGTTAGATTTGGGGTCATATTTATCTTATTTTATTTTGTTTTAGTTATTTTTATTTCCAAACACAATCTTTTGGGCTTTAGTAGTGATTATTCTATTTTATTTTTAAATCAAATTAGGTTAGATATGAAAGTGAAAATATTTCGCCCTTCAGGGAATCTTCTCTCTTACGCACTTTCACATTTTCTGAACCCTAGTTTTTCTCTCTGAGTCATGAGCTACTAAACCTCCTTGGTTAAGGTTAGGAGCTCTGTTTATTTCTATGGATTAAGACTATTATCATTCTATTTTAATTAATGTATTGATTCATTTTCAAGGATTACTTTTGTTCTTCATCTTATGAATCTGGGTATATCGGAAGAACAACCCTTACTCTATATGCATTCTTGTTGATTCTTAGAAAAGTTATCTCACTTGAATACTAGTTTAAAAGTGAATTCCTCATAAACTGCTAATTACTTGGACTTAATGGGATACGTGACATATAATCCTCTTATATTTGGGTAATTAGGATTTTTGTGACCAATAAACTAGAATTGAATCTAACCCTTTAATCTATATTAAGTGACCAAGAAATTGGCAGTTTATTGGGTTAGAGGAGACTAAATCACTAAGGAATTAGGGTTTAGTCAGTTACAGTTTTTCATGAAATGAATCTTGCATGATTAAAATGGATGGTAAGAAAATCTAATCTGGAAGAATAAATAACTCTGAAACCTTAACTATCTTCTCACATACATTTCACACCAATTTCACTGTTTGCGTTCTTTACTCTCTGAGTTACTATTCAATGCTTTTAAACCCCAAAACACCATTTTCTGCCTGCCTGACTAAGTAATTCATTCGACTATTGTTGCTCATTCCATCAATCCTCGTGGAACCGATCCTCACTCACTTGAGGTATTATTTGGTACGACCCGATGCACTTGTCGGTTAGTTTGTGGATTGTAAACTCTGCACCATACGCATCAACTGCACTGAAAGGATTATCAAAAAGATAAATGTCAGTATCACTATCCACTGCTCTAGCTAGTTAAATCCTTTGCTTTTGTCCTCCACTTATGTTGATCTCTCTCTGACCGATTTCTGTCAGATCGCCATGGCTAAAATCATTGATGTCCTTATCCAAGGCACATGCCTTAATAGTATTCTTCTATCTTTTCTTGTCTATTGGCTTTGCCAAAGAGTATGTGTTCTCTAACTGTCCCACTTTGGATCCAAGAAATCTGAGAAACATATGCTATGGTGCACATACATTAACTTATTTTCATTATCATGAAATGCCATTTAAGGATAAGAAAAAATGTGTAAGATACTAAAATGATAAGGTAAACAATAAAAATAGTTGGGGACACTGATCTTTGATCCCAAGTAAAGTTTCTACCTTCAATTTCTACAGAAATATTGTCACCAATTGGAATTTGTTTAACACTCCTTACAATTTCATTAGTGCCTAACTCTTCAGCAAGCAAAAAGGTATTGAGACGGTCGAAAGATACCATAACTTGGATAAGAATAGAGAAAGCCTCAAGGATCATCCTAACCGATTATGACATGATGATCCTCAATGTTGCAAGAATGGTAAAAATTGTCCCTGCGTCCAATGGAGCACTATGGAACAGAACACATTCTAGGAAGACAACAGCAAAAACAATTGTAGGAGAAATCCAATAAAGAATTGATTCATAACCCTTCATGATCTGTGTCTTAGACAACCATATAAATTCTTTCGTGCCAAGCAACTCAACCAAGCTCTTGAATTTTTTCTCCCATGATTGTAACTTGATGATATTCATGCTGTTAAGTATCTGTGAAGTTGATCTTAAGCGCTCATCTTGTGTTAACATAAACTGAGACTGAGACTTTTGTATCACCTTTGTAAATGGCACATTGAGTAGTCCACAAATTATGAAAGGAATTAGGCCAGGCAGAGCACCAAGACCTACTTTGATAAGAATATGTATTACATTGATCAGAATTTCTGACTGTAAAATCATGATAGTAATATTGTACTATACTTTGATATTAAATCTTAAGGTGAAGCAGACTCTCTTAAATTGTACTATGTCTAGGTTTTCTAAAATATATAGTAACAAAGTTTTTTGAGACATTTCTTCAAATATCTTAAAAGCACTTCTAAAAATTCAAAGAATTTTTATAAAAATAAATTATACTAAAAATATTTGAATTTATTGTCAAACATAACATATATATTCATTCACATAACAATGAAAATCCTTAACTATAACTTTTTAGCTATAACTGAAAAGTCATATAAAAAAAATAACCAATAAAAAATAAGAGAAGTTACTTGTGCAATTAAAGTTTCTCTTTTTTAATATGCCATAACAATAAGCCATGGATGTTAATAAACAAGTCTCTAATTCAAAAATACAACCATTTAACACCCGCCAAGGTTGCCAAAATTAATTAAATATAAGTCACCATTAATTAGTATTAAAAAATTGCAATGATAGGCTTGTAGGTTTCTGCGGATAGGAAAGAAAACTAAGAATCATTGTGTTTAGCATTTATCTAGTGGCATATTTTTAAGTTGACATAAAATCTAAAAAACACTAATTAACTAGTTAGTTAACTAGGTAGCACACTTATCCTAATACATTGGGGCTAAATTGATATGAAAATTTTCATGATAAACACAGGGTGTAATTTTATACATGTAGTTTATTCATGAAACTTTCCACCAAAACAAACAAACACACCATCAAAAAGTTATAAGATATAAGATATATAGTAACATAAAATTTTTTGAAGCATTTCATCAAAAATTTAAATGTACTTCCAAAAGCACAAATAACTTTTGTAAAAAAAGTAATCCTAAAAAAATTTAAATTTTTTGTCAAATATAACATATGCATTCATTCGCAAAACAATGAAAATTCATTAAATATAATTTTTATTTATAATTGAGAAGCCAAATGAGAAAACAAATTCAGTGAAGGATAAGAGAAGTTACTTGTGTAATTCAAGTTTCTCTTTGATCTACAACAAAAAACTTTATGTATGATATTGATGAAAAGCTTACTGTAAAATCAAATAAGAGAACAAACATAAAGGACTTGTAAACCTATTAAATCAACCTTTCCATTTTCAAAATGATTGAAATGAGTAGTGAAGCGTGAGATTAACAAAAAACCATTTTCAGAAAACATAGATTTAATTCAATGAGATTAACTTTAGATACAAGAAACAAACATAAAACAATAGATTAAGTTCTACGTATTTTGAGAGTTTTAAATTCAAATCCTAGAGCAGAGATCTCACCTTCACAGTGACGAGGGTGGCGATGGTGGCTTCGATGATAGTGGTAAAGGAGAGATTGAAGAGGAGAAGCAAGAGATTGAAGAGGATTAAAAGGTGAATTTAGTGCAGAACACGCGATTGTGGTTTCCATTTGCGAACCTTAAGATCAATGAGGAGAGCGACAGATTGAAGAGAGTGGTCAAGAAATTGAGGAGAACAAAGAGGTGATTTCACCGTTTTAGAACACTGACAGTAAAAGTGAGGGTGAGAACACGCGTGGTTAACTAATTGAAAATATGTAACATTTTTTTGAAGTTTTTTAAAAAATTAGACGTATTTACTAACATTTGAGTTTAAATGTTACCTAAAATTTAATTTTAAGATAATTACTAATATTTTAACAAATGTTAAGAAATAAATATTACTAAATGTCTAAAATATAGTAATAACAGCTTTTTTCATCACTACATTATAAACCTAATTGAAAGTCCAATTTTTAGATTTTTTTTGCTTTTTCTTCTTCTTCTTCTTTTTCCGAATCATCTATATTACTAATTATCATCACTTGTTTTAGGATCATTCTTTTCCTTCTCTCTGAATATTGTATGCTTTACTTCTTCTTATTTGATACTTTTTTCTTGTTTCTTTTTTATATTTTCCTTCTTAATAGGTGTGTGTCCGCTCCCTATTTTTTTGTAAATCCTCCTCTTTTTCTACCCTTAATTTTGTTTCCTTTCTTTTTTAAATTTTTTCTCCACTTTCACTACCCTTTTATCATCAGATTTTTTTATTTAACTTCTTGCTATCTCCTATCCTAACTTATACCAAATTTTTCTCTATAAAATTTTCATTTTAATTTATGCTTCTTGAACCCATAGTAAATTACCATGGGAATGTACTAGAAGAGTGCTAACCCCTCTGATCAAAGTTTGAGATGTTGGAGTCTCCATTTTGGATAGTTTTACTTATCATGATTTTCAAATAAAAAAGATTAAGGTATGTTAATACCAAAATGAACCTAGGAACTCATTCAATGAGTCATTTAATAATAATTATAATATATATTAATCACTCAACCACATCACTAATTAAAGACAGTTCATGCATTGTTTGAAATTATAATGTCATTAACCCCACCATGCACCCTCTCTTGGAGTGAAATAATACACAGAGTAAGATATGAAATTGAAAGGCCGTATAGTTGTTCATGCATGCATTCTTTGACTAAATAATTTAATAATTTTAATATTAATAACCACCAATAAGCGCGTGAAGTTATCTTCAGCCCGGATGTACCTATCGTCTATCGAAGAAAAAAAAAGAATGAAAAGAGAGCTCTGAAAGAAGTCTTCAAGTTCAAAACGCTAATCAAGAGAAAGTGACTAAACTGGCTTAGCTTGTGTCATATATGACGTTTCACATTGCTTATTTTAACCATATATTTCTTTTTTTTTTTGACATGAATATTTCTAAAATTAGTAAAATATATGTTTGCAAAAGTTTTTGAAATATTTTTTTATAAAAAATATCATATGCATATATTTATGTACGAACACGTGTTAATTTAATTTATTTTTTATTTTAATGTGTATTTTTGTTAATAATTAATTTTAATAACTAATTTTAATATACATTCAGGGACGGATCTAGAAATGATATTATGGGAGGCTAATAATACATATAATTTTAAAAATTATGTAAAAAAATAATATAATATAAAATGTATTACAAAAATATACCAATAGAAAATATATTTTAAAATAAAAAATATGTGTATACTTTTTACTAATGGAGTGGTCGATTCTTCGTATCATAAAATTCACCAATAATAGAATTTGTGTCAAATATTTTAT
Organism: Arachis duranensis; assembly: GCF_000817695.3. Classification (NCBI taxonomy): domain Eukaryota; kingdom Viridiplantae; phylum Streptophyta; class Magnoliopsida; order Fabales; family Fabaceae; genus Arachis; species Arachis duranensis. The sequence continues at coordinate 22,462,787 of NC_029775.3, forward strand.
TAATTTTCTTTTCAATATAATTGAAAGACAATTAGCAAGAAATTCATCTTTTATTTTGTTTCTAAGTTATTTTTCACAATATTCATAGTTAAAAAAGATTTCTTAATTGTAGCAGTTGAAATTGAGAGAATTAATATTAAATGAATAAAAAAAGACGGCCACAAAAAGAAAAAAAATTCACTTTATGAGATTTAAAAATTTTTATTTAATTAAAAAATATTAGTAATAATATCTTTTTCAGATTTTTTTAATATTGTTACTTAAAAAAAGTTGGGGGCCGAAGCCGCCACTCGCCCACTTATGTGAGTCCCTGTATATATCTAGTATATTTATTTTTTAATGTCAGTTTAAATAAGTACCTAATAAATAATATATATTATCAATGTATTTTTTAAAATTTTCTTATCAATTTTCTATTTTTTATGTCACATATATTCAATTAGTAGCTAAACAAAAATATTTACATAGATAAATCAAGTACAATATTTATATTCAAATAATGTCACATAGATGCATGTCTGTCTTACAAGCTGTAAGCTCATGTGTCGATTATTCTGCTAAACCCGACATAAATCTGGTCGGCAACTCTCGGATCAGTCTCTCTGTTGCATATCTCCAAGAAGAATAATTTCGTGAGAGAGTGTCTTATTACCTTTCTCCTTGAGGTATAATCAGGGAGAAATGTTATGTGGAAGAGTGCCTTACCACCTTCTCTTAGATACCGTAAAATTCTATAAGATAGTGTCCTACCACCTAAAACTAGAGAGAGACATGGAAGAAATATTCCAAAAAAAAGTGTCCTACCACCTTCTCCACATCCGCGCTGCAAACACATTTCAAAGAGGAATAATTTTGTGAGAGAGTGCCCTACCACCTTCTCCTAGAAGTATTCTCAGGGGGCAATGTTCTGTGAGATTAGTGCCCTACCACCTTTCCCTAGAAGCAGTGCCACATTCACAAACACGCAAGAGGAATACAATCACCGTCCTTATTCAAACACAAATCAAATTTTATTGATGTTTCCAATCATAATCAAAATCCACAATCCTTTAAAATCTTAACCCGAAGCAAGTAGAACGAAGCCACAACCCTTGCTTCCTACTCAGATGTTTCAAATATCAAATTTCTTTAGAATGTTAAATCTATCTTTCTTTTATAAAACTCATTTAGCCATTTTCACCAAATCAGAAGTCTCAAATTAATTTCAATAATTCATTTCTTCAATTTCATTTGAAATACTCCAAAAGCATAATTTTTAAATCACTCTCAATTTTAATCAAATACCCAAAATTACTTTCAACTTCATTCTGAAGTTCAACTTTAAAGTATTCCTATAATTCTTAAAAATCTCAACTTAACATAACCATAAAAATCACATTTTATTTAAAACAAGTTCCTAAAACCAATTTTAATTTCATTTCTACGTTTAAAATATTCCGTTGTGCCAAATCAAATTCAAATAAAATAATTTTTCAATCCAAATTTTTCAAATAACATTCCAAATAAAATATTTAATTTTTATGAAAATTTCAGTAGCACCTCTCTTAAAATTCGGACTTTACTATCCATCAACCACAACAAATCACTGACCCTTTTTTAAACAACGATCAAAATAACACGGTTCTCAATTCATTTAATTAAGTAACCAAAATAATGCTATCAATATAACCAAAATTTACAGCCAGTACTCGGTGTTAAATATCAGAAAACAGCCACAATCCAACCATCATCATAATAATTCCAAACCAAGTATAAACCCAACTCAATTCATCAATTACTCACCATATTTTAGTTTCAGAACTAACACATTATTATCATGCAACCAGTTCAACAACAACTAACTCAACAAACTAAATCAACAAATTAGAATAATCAGCCTTCTCAATCAATCAATAAATCAATCAGCTAAATTTTTACATCTATCCATAATAGTTCAGTTCAATTCATAAGACTCACAAAAATACAAAGATATATTTTTTGCACCGATATCAGTTTATAACAATTTTTTAAAGTAAAATGAGTTTAAGAAAAAGCTCCTACCTCGAGTAGTTGAAACTCGAAAGCTATAAAACACATCAAAACCCTCTTTCTCCCAGCTCGTAATAGCGGCAGCCGTAACCTCAACTCCACTCCACTTTCACAGCAACCGTAACAACTTTAATCGCACATGCAAGAACCGAAACTCAACTATATGGTAATAACGCCGCAAAAATCTTAGCAACATATAACAAAAACTAATTTTCAAGGGTTTCGGAATGAAAACGCTTACTGTAACTAAGAAGAAACGACTAAACCGAACAGCAGCGGCTCAAGCAATGATTTTGGTGGGCAGAGGTACGGCAGTGAGGTCCCCGCAGTTCGATGATGAGCTCCAACGATGGTGGAAACCCCTTCTTCTCCTTCCCCGCTCTGTTCTTCCCTTCTCCGGTGTCACTCTCGCTTGCTCTTCCCTTTTTCCGGCGACGACAAACCAGCAACAGCAGTGACGAATCGGCGGCGATGGAAGCATGGCAGCGACGAGCTCCATCCCCCTCCGCGACTCTCTCTCTCCTCATGCATCTTGCTCGACGATGCGCTCTCTCTTTCTCTCGACCTTCCTCCCTTGCATGTCTTTTCCTTCCGGCGACGTTGACGGTGACGGTGAGGCAGCAACAGCGGCGCCTCCTCTCCTTTGCGTACATCACTCTCTCCCTCACCGCTAGCCCAGTTTCGGTCTCTCTCTTCCTCAGCTCAGTTCAGCAGTTCAATGGTGACAACGGTGACAGGACACGACATCGGTGGCGAGGTAGCAAGCTCCTCCCTCCTTCTCTTCTGCGTGTGTGGGTGTGTGCAAAAAGAAGGAGTGGCAGCTGGTGATGTTAAAGGTATTAGGTTTTAGGGTTAGAGTTTTTGGAAGGTATAAGGATGATTTTGTAATTTCTAATAAAAATAGAGGTAATGTAGTAATTGAAAACAAATTTTAATCCAAAAATAATTATAAATAAAAATACTATTATTTTCAATTACTAAATTTTAAATTATAAATAAGAAAATCTCTAATTTAATATAAAAATCTCTAAAAATATAATTTTAAATAAATATAATAAATTATAAATACTTTATTATTTAATTTTTAAAAATTCGGAATTTTACAACATCCATGTCTCTTGTACCTCTATCTTCTCTCAATCTTAAGTTTGTCGTCTATTACTTCCCAACAACGGTGGCATCTCCAACAACGACGGATTCCTTTTCTTTCAACAACGTCTCCTAGTCTTTTGCCTTAATTGATTGTTACTGATTTAAGAATTTAGGATTTCATTGAGATTTATCTATTTGTTGCTATTTCACTTGATTTCGATAATTCTGATAGGATGTCGAATTAAGTTTGTATCAAAATCTCAATTCAGAGAGCAAATACGACTTTTCTAAAAAAAAGAATAGGCTTAACTTGTGAATTTCTTGGTATTTGTGTCAAAAAGTGTATAAAATGGTCAATGATATTAAACTGTGATAAATAATGTAAAAGATTTACAATAAAAAATATATAAAATAAATAAAAATTTTAAATAACTAAAAAAGTAAATTCATAATTAAAAGAAAACAAAATACTTGAAGAAAGGAAAAGAAATGCTCAAAGAAAATGAAGATAAAATAAATTAACAGAAAAAGAAAGAATAAAGGAAACAAAAGAAAAGAAACAAATGAAATAAATAAAAACGTAGATTCCAGACACTCACATGTACTTGCACTCCATTATTTTCCTTAGCGTTAGTGTGATTTGGATTTTTGTAGAGTTTTGTGTGATGGTGAAGTTTTCATATTAAAGTATCTGATTTCTTCTAACTTCACCTATTTATAAACCACAAGAATAAATTTGGAGAATGTTATCTCTTTTCACGATTTAGCTTTCTCCTCTTTCTCTGACTCTCACAACCAACGACTTTACTTTGACTGTGAAGGATCTTGTTCTCTATAAAAAATACCCTATCTCCTTGCATTTATTTTAATCTCCAAGACCTACAAATTAAACCACATATAATTATAAAATTTTAACCTAAATTCTTCTTATTCGATTTATCTCATACTCGACATTCTATTTTTTTATGGTCGAATACTCACTGCGTATGATCAACCGATTTTAAACTAGATTTTTTTCCGACTCAATTCATGAGTCTGTCGACACCCAATTCTATGGTAGCCAAATTTTATAAGAAGTCGAAATTTTGTATTAACAGTTATTAATTTAAAAATTTGTTTAAAATTCTGATTTAAAAATTTAAGATTTTGTTTAGAGGTTTAAGTCCGTTTGAATTTGGCGGACTGGCCCAGGCGTAGTGGCGAGAACGGATAGCTCGGTTTGACACCCCTACAATTAAATTGTCTTAGGTTCAAATTTTACAAATAATTAAATTCTTGAAATATAGATTAAATTTGCTGGATCCTGGATGAGAGAGTATGTGAAAATTATTATCCAGAAAATTCATGCCAATCAATGCTACCTACCAACTACGTGTAATGAACATCAAAATTAAAGTAACGGAAATCTGTACGTATATTTGCCTGTCCCACATATTTTTGTTCCAGTTAATTCCAAATATTAATAATCCTATTGGCCTTATTATGTACCCTTGTCGAAGAATCGAATTTATACACTCTCTCGCCAAAAAAGTGAAAAACCTTGTAAGAATATAGTCAATAGTCATCTTTCTATTCTGATGATGGCAACACTTGCATCAAAAAACGTGACGCAATAATAGTTTTCTCATATATATATATATATATATATAAGCCATCACTACCTATATATACAGATTCACATTTATTATTAAAATCCAATAAACATTTGATCCTACCAAATTGGAGCACAAAAGTTTTTCTCTTTTATTAAAATTAGTTAGTTGTAAGAGTAGCTACATGGCGGATGCGGATAGGCCAGAGAAAGATTCCGGCGGCGGCGAAGAAACGAAGTACCGCGGCGTGAGGAAGAGGCCGTGGGGGAAGTATGGAGCCGAGATAAGGGATCCATCGAAGCCTACCGGAAGGATGTGGCTTGGGACATTCGACACGGCTGAGGAAGCCGCCAGAGCTTATGATCGAGCCGCCATTGCTTTAAGAGGTGGCCTTGCCATCCTTAATTTTCCGGATGAATATCATTCTCATCTCCCATTTATAGCTTCTTCTTCTTCTTCTTATTATTCTTCTACTTCTACTTCCACTTCCATTGGATCAAGTTCTTCTTCTTCCAGTGCACAACAACGTAGGGAAGTTATTGAGCTTGAATGTTTGGACAATAAGGTTTTGGAGGATCTTCTTGAAGAAGAAGAAAGGAACAGAAGGAAATACTAATCTTAGAGCGCGCAGAACCTTCGTTAATTAGCTTGGGAGGAAAATCTTATCTTTTCTATTTTCCTAAAAAAATTATTTCTTAAATATAATTATTATCGTATTCAAAATGACATATTCTCTGTGCTTTTAATAACACGGAGGATATATCATTTTGAATTATATAATATTATATTTGAATAATAATAATAATAATAATATTTTTGTTATTTACATTAGTCATTAATAAATGTGTTTGTCCCTTCATATTTGGAGGTTTGATGTTCAGGGGGAAACCGCACTTTTTAATTTTTGTTTATTTGTCTTTTGTGTGACTTTTCTCTTCATTTTCTGCACTTGTCAAATACTTCACGTGATGATGTTGACTGAATTAAGTTTATGCTTTTTATTTTATTTTATTTTATTATTTTAAAAGAGAACTAATTATTTAAACACTTTTTATTAAGTACTTCTATTTCTCATATGAATTTTAATTTGACCATATATTTATTATATTTTATATAATTAATTTAAATCTTGACCACATATATTTATTCTAATGGGTAAATTTTTTTATAATATAATACTTAAAATAATAATCATTTTAATAATATCATATATTAAAACTTAAATATTTATTATGTAAATATATATATGAAATTTTATTATCCTGTTTAATAAATTAAATACTACATTCTTACATTCGTAATTTTTTTTTAAATACATTAAGAGACCAGGATTTAACGGCCTAACTAAAGTGGTATCAACTCCGATGAAACTACCCCCAGTTGGTTGACTAAATCAAGTGTGTTTGTACAAAGAAATTTTAGAAAGGGATATAACTTTTTCTTTTACAAATTTATATTTTTTTATTAAATTCATTTGTTTAGAATTTTGTAAAATTGTTAAATTTTTTAAAAGATTCATAATATGTTTGATAGTTTAAAAAATAAAAAAATAAACATATTAATTTTGTTTTTTTTTAAATTTCTTTCATCTTAATATTTAATTGTATATCCAAACTAAGAATTTTAAATTATGTCCAAACATTAAGTACAGTTGTTTTCATATAAATAACAAGTTTATACAAATTGGTCCAAACCCAACAAAAACAACCATCAGTTTAGATTACGTATAAATATACGCTTGACTAGTGCAAACGATTCTTTTTTCTCAATCGAAACCGTAACGCTCAAAATTTAAACAACAAGCAAAATCTCTCAAAAATATCTCAAAATCGTTGCGAAAAGTGAATGAAGTTTTAAAACTGAATTCGAAAAAAAAATTTTGAAAAAATGAAATAAGTAGATGAAGAACAAGCAACAACAGAAGATGAGGAGGAAGAAGAGGAAGAATTTTAAATTATGCAAAATTTATTAGTTCAAATCCACTAAAAATTCTTAAACAATACACATAATGTCTTAAACAATTCACCAAAATTTGCTGCAACTACACAAAAATATTTCCTTTAATTCTGCATTTTTTCTTTTTTTTTATTTCTTTCTTTCTTAGCTTATAGTTGAATAAATGTAAGTTCATCCTTTTTACCAAGTAATCTTGCAGTATTATATTTTCTTTTTTTTTGGTTTGATTTTTTTGTTTTTATTCTTGTTAAGAGAGTAAAACAAGAAGAAAATGATGATAATGATGAAAAAAGAGAAAAAGAAGCAACAAAAGATGAGGGAAGAGGAAGAAGAAGAGTTTTGAATTATGTAGAATTTATGAGTACAAAACCACGAAAATTCTTAAACAATACACATAAATGTCTTAAATAATCCACCGAAATTTGTTGCAAATATACAAAAATATTTTTTTCATGCCGAATTCCTACATTACATTTAATTTAAACCATCAACGATGAACAACAATTTTCACAAACAAAAACAACATTATTCACCTACCAAATCATAAACTACTAACGAAAATATTAACTACAATCGAACTACACCTCAACTACTTAATTGGATTCAAAATAATAATGTACTTCGTTCTGGTTCAATTGACAATTTAAACTTGAATCATTCATTATATTTAACAACGACGAAATAAGTGTTCAAAACTGATTTTAGAGCTTGATTTTAAAAATCTAGAGAATAAAAGAAATTGAAAAAAACGAAGAAAGAGAACGCATGTGACCGAACGAAGAGAAATACGGAGATAGAAAAAAACGTAATTCGAAAACGCTGAGAAAATTCAAAAAAAAGAAACGAAATCTTTTCGAAAAAAATAGTTATATATTTAGGCGTTGATTGAAAAATTAATAAGATAATGACGCGTGAAGTGAATTAAGTTAAAGAAATTTATATGAATTCATGTATGAAAATGACTTATATATAAAAAATAATTAATAAAATTAATAGTTAAAAATTATCAAATAATAATTTAGTTAAATATATTAAATTATTGATTTTATCTGTCCTTAATATTTTAAGTGTATTCATTGATTGCCAAGTCTTTGTAATGTCATTCTGGCAAATATCTATCATTGTTAAAAAGATTTTACCGTTGAATCAAAGAGCAATTAAATATTATGTCTAAAATTTTTTTTGAAAGATTTATATAATATTAATAAAAATATTCACAGAGATGATCAAAATGACAAAAGTATTTCTAAAAATTTTAAAATATGATAAAACTACTCAAATATAACAAATATAAGATAATATTATCAAAAAAATTTTAGAAAACAAATTTTAATATAATTTGTTATAAAATATAATTAGATAAATATTTTTTTTAATTTGATATTTTATGTTAAGCGAATTGTTTTACAATTTCTTTTTGTAAATAGTTGAAAATTAATTAAAAAGAATGTCTGAAAGTCAAATTTTACTTCAAATTTTTAGCAGAGTATCTTTTAATCAATATATGTTTCACAAAAAATTAGATTAAATATATATATATTTTTTCAAATATATAATTCTTTTGATTCTCATAGAAAATGATTTTCTTATTATTTTTGTTATTTCTTATTTTTTTTAAAAGTGTTTTATTTTATTTTGATCTTCCACGGATGTTTTTACTAGAGCTAAAATCTTTTAGTAATATTTTTTTATACTCTAATTAAATTGTTGTTGTTGTCAACACAATGTCATGTTAATAAAATAAAATAAAAGCTACTCGGCAAAACTACAACAACAGTTTGGATAACCAACAAAATGTGCTCTTCAAGTACTCATGAAAAATTCCATTGTTTCATTGATTTTCCCGGGGAATAATTTTATCCATTACAAATATAATTAATAATTTAATCATTAAATTATATTATATAATCTTGATAATCAAATTCTTTAAATTGCAACAAATTTATAACCTAATTCCTATATATTCTTTATATACATAACATAAATTAAAAATTTTAAAATGATATAATATCAAATAATTTTTAAATAATAAAAAAGACTTACTCTTACACTCACCGTGTGTATAACACTAAGGATAATTTTAATTGGGCTAGAAATTGATATATAAAAATGAGTCTAAACAAATTTTATATAAATAAAATGAATTTTGTTTTAAATTTAGTCGTTTATGCATTGCCATGAAAAGTTACATGCTTAAATTTAATTTTTTTTTTCACTCTCATATTTGCCAACTTCTCTTACTAGATAGCTTTACATATATCATTTCTCCTATTATTCTCGTGGTGGTTATATATTGTTGAGTAAATAAAAGATAAATTTTTAATCAAAATTAATTACTTATCATTATATTTGATTGTTGAAAATTAAATATTTATTTGTTTTATATTTTTAATGGTATTTAAAATATTCAATCATAATACATGTACATTAAAAATTAACCACCAAATCAGTTATCGATATAAAATACATATCAAAATATAAAATACACGTTAAAAATAAGTTAAATAACACATATTTATACATAATACATGATAATTGATTCGATAAATAATTTTTTTGTGCATATATCACTTTTGTAAAATATTTTAGCAGAGACAAAAAGGATCGCAAAAAAAAAAAAGAAATATTAGTATATTTGAAAAAAACGTTCAATCATAAATATCAACTAAGAATCTAGCAAACGCAAAGGATGATATGTGAAATATTTACTATTTTCAGGAGACTTTTTTTCTTTCTTGATCTTTTCTATCATCATTTAAGTCTTTCGAATATTATTTTAATAAAAAAAAATTTAAGTCAGTAATTTTAATTTATATTAATTAATATTTTTAGTCAATAATTTAATATTATATTTTAATTAATATTTTTAAATATTACTGACTAATTACTGATTAAAAATAATAAATTGTGCTAATAGTATAGCATTTGTT
>NC_029775.3:22472516-22473602 GCF_000817695.3 Arachis duranensis
ATGGATAAATAAATGTGTGGACGTGGAGGATCACTTTGTGAGTTGTGACAACAACTCGGAATTGAAGGTGGTGGAATTTTTGAAATATAATAATTGGCAGCTATTTTGCACTTTTGTGCCCACGAAATTCATTCTGACTCTTTCTAATTTCTTTATAGTACTAGTCTTCTCTCTGCACAACAATTATAACTAACCATAGCATTGTTGATTGATATATGATTGATTATGTACGTTGTGGTTGTGACTTTTGAGTTCGTTTTCTGTGGACATTTTTGGTGATACATACATATGAATATAATGCAATGCACGTAAGTCAATAGGGAATGTACATGCTTTTACGTCCATATTGGATTCATCCACGTTATTTAGGTCCACCATGCTCCAATTATTCAGGGCAATGCAAAAATAACTGAAAATTAATGCGTCATTACCCAACCGAAAAAACAAACAAAACAATGAGGGCTAGCTTATTTATTAGAATGTATTTTAGATACTCAAAAATTAAGACAATGACTAAAGACATGTATACTCGAAATACTTCCTATTGGTTAATTCATATAAGCCCACGATGCTTTTTTGGCAACTCTTGATGAATGCAAAACCACACGAAGAGACGAATCTTCTAAGGAACACACAATTTCCATGTCCAAATCCAATTATTAAAAACATACATAGGATTATATCTAGCCAATGCAAAAACCAAGAATAACCCTCGTTGGCCTAGTAAATGTGAGATGACGATTGAGACTAGCATCACCCAAGATAATAATATTGTTTTTATGAGATTAGTTGTCCGTTAATGCAATACAATTGTGTGGCAATACTTTTTAGATTGAAAAAGTCTAGGAGGCCAGCAGTTTTATTGAATTTTGGCCAGCATGTAACCAGCAGAGAAATGTGAGCCATTGGATGAAATCTCACACCAATCTCACACCATCAAATCATCATTGATGGCTAGTTGATGGCTAACAATCACAAAAATTGCTGGCCCCTAGCATTGCTCTTTTAGATTTATTTGAATTTTTTTATAAGTCTTTTTTTTTTCTTTTTATTTATCTTATGATTTCTTTTTTTATATATATTTAC
>NC_029775.3:22474454-22476536 GCF_000817695.3 Arachis duranensis
ATCATGGTTAGGTTACCCTTGTGTATGTATTATTATTAGAAAATTTAAACTTTTCCATTTTATGAACTCAAACCCGAGATAACTTCATGTATATTAAAAATTATTCCCTAAATATGTATGTATATTTATATATATTTACATATATTTATTTACATATTTATTTATTTATTTAAATAATTTATTATCAAATTAATTAAATCTGTCATATAATAGAATAATCAAACATATTTACAGTAATATAACAAAAAAAATTATGAAATACTAAATACGTAAATACATATTTTAATTTTATACACGATAATTGAGTGGTGGCTAATATTTTTTTATACCTAGCATAGCATGATTGTTAAAATCTTTATCTCATCGACCAATCTTATTTGTTATATTAGGTCTTTCGATGCCTAGGTATATATTACTACCTTTTTTGTCATGCATGAGAGAGTCTTGAGTTAGAATGTTCATGATATTGGAATAATGTCTTCATTTCTTTATTGAATGTTGAACAGTACATGCAATAAATTATAAAATAAAGTTTAAATTAGAGTTCTCCAGCATTATAAAATGGCCATCTTCCAAGGAGCAATTTCAAGCCACAAGTTTTCCTACTTCTTAAAATTATAATAAGTCAAAAAGAGCACCTATATACTTACAAAGAGTATGAGTTTGTTCTCAGAATAACAATAAAAAAAACGTGAGTTTATAGTTTTTAAGTGCATGGTTTATTGACATTTCTCTCATGTGCGATATTATTACATCATGACTACGGCTACTTTATTCCAACATTCTATATATCTAAGAAATAATTGTATTGAGCACATTTGACAGCTAAGCTAATTAACATTCTATTGTGATTAACTATCACAAATATATTGTTGACTAACTAGTTACGTTATTAATTAATTAAGCTTAAGTAGTAGTTTATGATTTAACATTTAATTTCTATGATCTCACGTACATATTACATCATGATGAGGTCTATATACTTTCAACTCTATCTAAGAAAATTTTATTGACGCAAAACTGAACTTCTGATTTATAAACTTTATGAAGGTAATTGTGGTTAGTAACTTATTATAACAATACTAAGATATAGATAATAGAAAATAAGTCACAAAAAATTATCTAAAGCTAAATATTCTTATTGGTACACATATATTAACAACTTATGCTCTTATTATCAGGGGCGAAACTAGATGAAATATTAAAAGGGGACAAAATTTATTTATACAATAAAATAAAATTAAAATAAAATTTTAAGGAGAACTAAATTAAAATTTATATATAATTTACATGTAAAAAATTAAAATTAAGAGGGTTATTGTCCCTTTCTTGTACTGGCTCTGCCCCTGCTTATTATTTTATTAGATTCAACATATGCTGGCAACCTATGCACGAGTCTTCTTCAACTCGCTCATTTTTGTATTTTAGTAGCATCTATCTACGTACTATCTATTTTGTAAAAGTTTGTAGCTACCTGTGTGATTAATAAAGGGAATCAAAACTGAAACGAAAAATACAAACTCATGTAGCATAACATGTTTTATGACATCAATCATATGCAATAATAGTTCATAATGCTATAAGTTATTATTAGGGATAAGTACTTTTTTCGTCCCTAAGGTCTGGGGTCAAAATCAAAATTGTCCCCGACCTTTTTTTGTTATTAAAATCATCTTCAACGTTTAAAAATACTTTAAAATCATCATTTCCTAAATTTTTGGACCATAATACCCTTAACTATTAATAAAAATTAAAAATAATATTAAAAAAAACCACCCCACCCCATTTCTTCGTCTCTCTTCCCCCCCTCCCAATTTCTTCGTCTCTCTCTCCATCACCCCCAGCCCGCCGCCGCCCCTGCTTTTGCTTTCTGCCTTCTGCTTCTTCTTATTCTTTTTCTTCTTCTTCTATGAACTGAATTTTTGATGAAATTTGTTGTTGATGATGAAATTTGTTGTTGCTGAAATTTGAATTTCTGAATTTTTGATAAAATTTGTTGTTGTTGCTGATGAAATCTGATGATGATGATGATGATGACCATGAAAAGAGGGCATGAGGAAAGGGGTTGGGGGTTACGGTGAG
>NC_029775.3:22476680-22491123 GCF_000817695.3 Arachis duranensis
GGGGGCTACGGTGAGTGATGGTGGTGGTGGTGGTGGTGGTGGTGGTAGGAGAATGATGATGATGAGAGTATTTTGGTCCAAAAATTCGGAAAAAGGTGATTTTAAAGCGTTTTTAAACGTTGAGAATGATTTTAATTAAAAAAAAAATAAGATTGGAGACGATTTTGATTTCGACCTCAAACCTTGGGGACGAAAAGGGTACTTATCCCTTATTATTATTTAACATGATGTGATAGTGTAATTATGGAAGGAAAATGTTATATGCATCACTTTTATATAATATTTTTTAATTATTTGAAGTAAAAGTTAAGAATTGTGAAAATGCAAAAGAAATTATTTTTTGATATCAAAGAGAAAAGTGTACACTCAAAATATATTAAAAAAAATACAAATATAATTTCTCTTAAAATAAAACCTTTACTCCTTAACTTGTTTGCATGTTTACCCCTAATGTTATAGGAACGCGAGGCAATGATTAGCCAATTGATGGGGTTGGAAGTTGGAACTTGTACGATCAAGTTGTCTTAGGATTATACTGTAAATAAAATAAATAAATTCAAAATTTTAAAACTAAACAAGAAAATACAACATTTGATAGTAAAAGAAAAATGATTAGGAAAATATATCATTACTTCATTCATCATACATCCAAATCCAAGCATGACTACAACTCTTAAATTAAAGAGAAGATAAAATAGCTATTTAACACTTTAATGATATGCACGGCAGCAGTTTAGCTTGTTTATTTCCTAAGATTTATATTCATTTATAAAGTTATTATCTAATGGTTCTCGACTATCAATTCCACATAAAAATAATTATATACGAGTCTTTACCTTGTTATGTTAGGGTAACATGTAAATCCCAACCCATTTACAGTATCTAGCATAATAACGAGTGATCTTTATATTTAATTATTATTTTCAGTATCCTTAAAACATACCTAGGGCAGGTTTAGAAGTTCACATACATAATTTTTTGTTTTTTTGCGATATTCCCTAGCCTAAGTTGGTTACGAGTTCACGTATATTTTAATTAAAATTGGGTTCCAATACCATATGATTCTAAAATAGCGATATCAACTAATTCAATTTTTTTTTAATTATTCATGGTATCTTTTAATTTGACAGGTCAAAGATTAATCTATCACGGATCTAAACTCTATTTAAAATTCTACCACTGACCAATGAATATTACATGTACAAAGCAAGATTTAAATTCCTCACATTTACTTAAACAGATGAGTGAACTAATCACATGACCAACCTAATTTGGTTAATTCAAATTTATTTAAAGCATATTTATATGAAAAATCATTTCGGACTCTGAAGACATATCGCTTGACGGCTTGAGTACTCTACAAATCTCCAAAAGAAAGATTTAATTAGTTCTTTATCAATACTACAACAACAACAAAATCCCCTACTAAATGATGTCAATTATATGGATCAAAAAATGTTACCATGTTCTACCATATATCATGTTTCTAGTAAGACCATTTATATACAGATCTCTTTTGACTGAAAAGTTTTCTTATGTCTTCCTGGTTCTTTATCGATAAATTTTAACAAAATTTACATAAAACATAAGGATACCAACTTAGTTGTTAATTCATCAATGAGCAAAGCCTTAATATAAACTAACGTCAATATTGATCAAAAGACATGTAAACATTCATTTATAGAAACACCATCAAAACTTTTCATCCCTAAAAAGGATATCTAGCTTTCAACATGTTTGTACAAGATATCAACCACCCACGGAACATTTTACCAGACAACTATCTTATTCAGTAATCTAAACATATCGTAACAAAAAAAATGTAAATATCAGCATATCCAAAAAAATAATAAATAAAAACAAATAAAAAAAGGTTGGAGAATTCCGTATGAAAATTTACAGAAGATACACATCATTTTTCCTCCAAACGCCGTAGCATTGACTCGGCAAAGTTCTGTTGCCTGCAAGTGCATGATTAATCATTAAATCAAGCAAGATGAATCATCCTAATAAATTCATATCTTACACAGCTGAAAAGCTTGTTTACTTTTCACAAAAACTACTTGTTGGATCAAAAGTTGATATGTTGTATAAATCATATGAAATCTTACATGAATCTGACGTCGCTTAATACACTTTTTACACCAAAATAACAAAGATCATTAAGAAGATAAACTATTTTGGAGCCTTACTATTGTACTTAACAATTGTATTTTAAAATGTAACAACGTGAAATGAGATATTGCTAACTCAAACTTAGATTAAAATTCGAAAGAACAGCAGAGGAATGCTTCAACTATCAGAAACTAATAAGCAAAACCAAAAGTAAATTGAAACTTGAATATCCAACTTATGACACCTATGTCAGAGGCCATATGCTAACATAGTTGAACCAAGAAAATTAGGAAATCATTTGTCCAGAAAAAGGAAGGAAATTAGAAAACATTACTTACTTTCGTTCTCTATGCTTCGGGCTAGGACGAGAATACTTCAGGTATCCATCCCATGGAACCTTTTTAAGCCCGGCACGATGTGAGATTATGTCTCTTACCCTGCATCATCATTAACATAATAGATAATTTCAACAGCTACACCAGTCAAAAGTAACTCTGCATAAAATCTGGATCGAGAAACTTTACCTCTCTGCAAACTCAATGGGTGTCTCTCCAGGCTTCAGATTTTGTGGCTCCAAGTACCAAACATCACAAACAACAGCCCATGATGTCATTAGCTGCAACAAATGCTTAGTGAAAGATTGTCTGCAAAGTCATCAAAAGTGAAACCTCAATCGCAGCAATAAAACAGAGCAATAATAATAATAATAAACATGGGAGAAGCATCTGCTTACTTTCGACTATTCCAAAAAGCATCAACAAAAATTTTATTGTACTTTATTGCAACTGGGCAAACTGTGCATCCAAGTTCGAAGGCACCCTAAAAATATTTAGAAAAACTTGCAGACTTCAATTATAGTTTCATGAGTATAGGAACACAATAAAAAGGGAAAAGCTATTCCTTAAGATAAGGGAATATAAGGGCATTTCTAACGTAAAAAATTTACGTACCTTTTTGAACATAACTGTATAGTGATTATTTACGCAAGTCCCTTCTGGAAAGATGAGAAGAGGGTTATTGTCAGCTCCCTGGACATGTTCCCTCAATCTGAAACATAAAATGTCGTGTAAGCAAAAAGGTAATAGATTTGAGATATATTTTTCCTGACATCTTCAAGTATACTCAGTACTCACTTCCTCGCCACAATTTCTCGATCCTTTGCCTCTGTACGATTGAACCAAATACATCCTACGCTCTCCAAAATGGTACTCTGCAATAGTCCTGAGCAAAAACCAATTTTGAGTATATTTCATAAATGAATTATTGTCAAGATAAATTATGATATTTTTTCAAAATTACCAAGCTATAGTTTTCCTTAAATCATCCTGATTGTTCATCATATACCCTACTCTTCTGATAACCATTTAAACTGCCCTGCAGCCGGTGATAAATAGCTCTAATATGAAATTTTTTAATTCAAAGAAGAAATTCATTAAGATGAGGAGAAGGATAGTACAAATAGGGGGATACATGATCCCCCTATACTAAAGCAAAAAACAAAAACCAAAACATTTATCCATAAAGTATAGCTTTCCACTCTCTCAACATGTCTGAGAGAGAAAGTGCCCTATAAAGATCACAACCTTTACACCGACTAGATGCTAGGCATCTAATTCTGTCCCATAAAACATGCTGAGCTCTAACATAACATTTTAACTCTCAGATATGGTGCACACTATCCAATCTCTTAGAAACTAAACCCTTGTGTTCATAAAAACTTTAAGATAGTAAGTGTTTAATACATAAAGCTTTTCGTTAATCATGAAGACATAAGTCCTGTTTTCTTTCAGAGCTCTATATGCTTACCAACCCATCCAGGATGCTTCTGCATAATAACAGCAAATGCTGTCATCTGTTCTAAGATAATGAAATCAATCATGGAAGTATGGTTGGCCACAAAAACCTGTTGAACAAATGAAGGTAAAACCTCAGAAGAGTAATAAACTAATAACTAACATCTCCTATTTGAACGCATGGATCAGGATAACATGTCAGAATTAATAAAGTTAGACAAACCTGTTTCGGTCGCCTGCTAGGCCTTGGCCCATGGTACTTGACAACCCCAGTCCAAGATGCAACAAAGAAACTACACATCATCTCCACCAATGACCTCTGAAGAAAATGGCCAATTACAAATTAATTCGACAAACAGAAAGGTCAATTTGCCAGAGTTGGACCCAACAAAGGCGGAAAAGAAAGAGAACAGAACTTGCTAGATTGCGTTTTAGATAGTTTGATTCTGACAAACAAATTCAAAGATATCTTTTGTATTTCATGATGTAGAAATGGTCATTGACTGTACTTTTAGTAGTGAACAAAAAAGGAAAAGAGAAATCTATGTTACAAGGAAAAAATATGAATTGCAAAAATTGCATGCAGGAACTTATAATTTGAATATGCACCTCAATATTTCTCCTCAACTTGTCTTGTCCCTTCAATAGGAAGTGCACTGGAATGAAGGATGAAAGAAATATTATCCATCCTATTGTTAGCACCAGAATCCTGAGAGTTTAATGGTGATTGGATGATAAGTAAAGGAACTCTTAATATTAAGAGCATAAAACATAAAAATAATCAGGCTAAATACAAAGGGTAATTTACATATACAGAAAATTGAGAAATTCAAATCATATCCTTATATTTATATTTTCTTAATGGACAGTCAATTCAGTGGACAGTCAATTCAGTGCCTAACTCCACACTGAAAGGGAAAAGAAGTTAGCATCCAAAATTTAGCCAGGCAGTCTATATAATAGCCAGGTTTCAAAGTTACTATATAAAGCATAACATAATTTAAGTGAATCTGACCAACCTTGCCGGAAACAGAATCAAATATCGAAATACAACTCCACAACACCACAAAGGGAATAAATAAACATTCCAGTTCCATGGTTCAGGAGGATTTGACTTGAAACATCTTGTGAATGAGTCCTATTATAAGAACAACAAAAAATAAAATTAAAAAATCATGAGATTTAACATTTAAAATATCACTTTGCAAATTCACAGCTAAACTGTAAACAAACATGAGAACCAAACATAAAAAAATCTCATAAGAGAGTAAATGAACTTTGTGCCAGCAGGGTAGTATATTTGATATTAAGTCCTGACCATATTAATGTAATGATTGGTTCTGCGGAAAATAATTTTTCAATCAATACAAAAAGAAAGAAAACAGAATTAAATATAAGGATAAAAGCTTACATCTACAATAGCACCAGCTGCCTCAGATAAAGTAGGAGAAATATCGAGCAAATCATGCCTGAGAAGGTTTTCCAGAAGAGAACAAGATTAGTAACATTAAAATGTAAAATGGCATCAAAATCTGTGTTCCCCAAAAAGATCAAATGAACAAAAAGCTGCACTCTTCATCCCAATTTTTTTTAGTGTACTAAAAATATAGCGTGAGCAAGAAATTAAAACAAGAAAGCATACAGGCGAAGCTTTCCATGAGGTTCTTGTTGAATGGAGGATCCTGTTGGCAGGTAATCTTCTATGTTTGGTCGATCAAGATCCAATTCAGAACTAGAAGACTTGAGTGTCCCAGTGGTAGTCATCAGCTCTAAGTTCTTCTTTCTGCTGGTGAATTCTCAACGTGAAAGAGGTCAACTGTGGTTAAATACTTGTATACTTTGGTTCCTGAAATCAACACAATTGCCACTTTAGTTACTAAAAGTTAGTTGTCTCAATCAGATTCTTAAAGAAGTGATAGAAATTTTAGTCAAGTATAAATTCTAAATGGAAGTAACCAGCAATTTCACATGCAGAGAGAAAAGAGAAAGCATGCAGTAAGGCTTCCATTTTCAAATTCAAGATAGTAACAAGCTTGAAGAAGCTCACCCATGAACATAACACCAGAAAAGCCAAATAGGTAATTCTATCCAATATCAAATTGCAGGAGAAAAAAAGTAGAAAAATACATAAATCCCTTGGCATCACCAATCTATGGTTCAACCAACTCCAAAATACACATTGAAACAGGTTAGCATCCGTTTGGAAAGTCAATTCCGGAGAGAATTGAATTCAATTCCATGATTTGGCATGACTACTCAATGAATCAAATATTTTAATTTGATATTTTATCCTTTATTAACAGAACTTTATATTTAATTACACACTCAACTATTTATCAAATAAAATAATATAATCAAAAGACACTTACATCACTAAATCAGGATGCTTTTCATTAACAGTAAAAATATATAGTATAGTATGTTCACATGCACAAGTTAATGGTTACTTGGTTATTAGGCTTGAGTACAAGCCATCTCAATTCTCAAACATACAAGGAGTGAGACATCATAAGGAATTACCCATAGATGAAGAAGGTATATAGCAAAAGAATAAAGCTTAGTTCAAATACTGACACAGTAATTCCAGCCTGAATCAAGAAATAGGTCTCGATCAATCTGTCATATTCACAACCGTACAACTGAACACACAATTCCTAAGGTGTAAGAGTATGAAACATGAATAACACACTCTAGAGTCATTCATTTCTCACAAGACATACACCAACACAAAATAGAGGAAAAGCAGTACATATAACACAAGAAAGCAGTAGAATAATCAACAGCAGGAAAGAAAGTACAAAACTCAAAATAGGGAGGATCAACGTCTTCTGTTAAATATTTGGAACAAATGAGAGAGAAAGGGTTGAGAATCAAGATAAAGTAGGGATATTGTTTGGTACAATTAATTTTGTGGTAACTGATAAGGATATTATTTATTGGTATATCAACTTTTATGAATAAATCCATGATAATTTAATTCTCACTCGGATTAAAATCCATAACATTATTTGTTCCAGAGAAGAATCATAAATTGAATTCAATTCTATATTTGTAAGAAATTAATTCTTAATGAATGCTTGAATGAATCTCTACTCTCCCAAAGAGCTTCAACGGTGTCACAGAATCCCCCTTCATAATAAGAGTTCCAGCAATCAATTTACTTAGTTACTTATAAAAAGAGAAACAAATCCAGAAAAAAAAAAAAAGAATCAGTCAGGCATTTGATCAAACAGGTGGAATCATACACAGAAATGAGAAGAGAAACATCAGATTCCAAAAAAGCATCACGATTCACGAATCGTTAATTTCAGATCTTGTAAAGAACGCAATCATTTGATAAAAATCAGTTAGCTTTGCATGTATCAAATTGACAACAACTATAACAATGATTGAGCAGCGGAGCAAAAAAAAAAAGTACAAGAACCAGATTGCGATTGAAATTGAGATTGAGGAATAAGCTAACCGTGAAAAGGTTAGTTGAAACTTGAGAAGAAGATAGAGGATTGTAGATAGGAATAGGTTAGTGAAACGAAGCGTTGAGGTGACTGTTGAGTGCCACGGCAGTGATGAGAATCTAGAACTGGTGGCGTGTAGAACAGTAGATGGTGGTGTTGCAGCACTTTCTTGTCTTGAATCTGTATTAAGGTAAAATTACAAAAGAATCCCTGAGGTCCTTTGAATATGGGATTAAGGGTGTGTATAGTTTTGCATTTCAAAAGCGCATAGTTTTGCTTTTAAAAAACACAGTGCACTATCAATCTTTTTTGTATGGCTATTTCTCTTCTTTTTAAAAGCAAACTTGATTATATGTTTTAACTTCTGTTTATCACAGGGAATCAATTATCAATTGTAGCTTTTGCCTTAGATTATTAGATTGGAAAATAATTAAAAAATTTTATTTATTTATTTATTGTTAATTTTACCATTCAATTTAATTTGTAATAACAGATATTATGAACAATTATAAGAATTTTTGCATTTGTTTTTTTATGATTATGCTTTATAAATAATTTTTTATACCGTTATTTTTAGTATTTTCTCTTAAGTTTTATTTTTTACCAATTTATTTTTTTTTTCTTGTTCATGGTATAGATATTGTTGTTTTTTTAAGTATTCTTTTATACATATTGTTGTATTTTTTTAATAAAATTTTTAGTATTCATTATTCATATAATTTTTTTAATTATTTTTATTGATTTTTTTATAGAACATTGTTATTTTTTGTTTGACCTTGTATCATTTTTACTGTATATTTTTTTATTAATATATGCTTATTTACTATTGTTATTTTTTTATAATATAAATTACTAATTCTATTAAAAAGACCAAATTGAATGCAAAAATAGTACTAAAAATTATGAATGAAACTGAATCCAAGACCTTTAAATGAGAATAGAAAAATTATACCATTTGAATTATAACTCATTAATATCTAAACATGCTTTTGAATCATATAATCTAAACAATATTCATTTTACCATAATCTATTTTGATATAAAATTACCAAATATAAATTACGATTAATACCAACTCATTTCTAATCAAATTAAGTTTGTAAAATCAATTTAATACAAATTTTCATTTACAAATTTTAGTCCAAACATACACTAAGTTATTTTATATGTTAACCGTAAATTTGTGTTAAACTTTGAACAAATATTGCATTAAAGAGTAAAACTAAGTTAAATTCTAAAAAAAAAGTTTTTATAATTGGTATGATGTGCTTTCAACAAAAAATTCAAAAAATAAAAAATAAAAAGATGGTATTATGTACGATATTATTTTTTAAATTTGAAAATTTTTTAAAATAAATAAATTTATAAAATAATAAAATAAATAATTAATTAATATTAAATTTATATTTCAAAAAAATTTTGCATGCAATTATTTTTATGTGAAGTTAATAGTTAATAACGATAATTTAGTCAAATCTAATAATTTAGTCAAATCTATCAAATCATATGATGATTTTCGACTATTAATTTCACATGAACGAAGATAAGAAAATAGTATTATTAGTACTCTTAAATCTTCATAAATATGAAATAAAGAATTATGTTTTTTATTTTTATTTTACGGGAAAAAAGAATCGTAATGTCCATTTGGTTCATAAATAAAGAAATTATTAAATTTATTTAATTACAAAAAAAATGCATTACTTAATAAAAGTAATAATACAATATTAAAACTATAAATTAAGTGACCGTATAAACTAAACAATTAAAAAAATATTTAATTATTCTATTAATCTCTATAATTTTATCAAATTTTTAATTAAATTTTTATATATATATTTTTTTTCAATTGAATTCTTACGCAACTTTTAATTTTATAATTAAGCCCTTTTGTTGTATTGTACATGAAATTTTTACATATTTGAAATGAAAAAAAAAAAGTTCACAAGCATATCTACAAACGGGAAGCAAATGCAAATGACCTTTTTTTTTCATAGGCATTTCTATCTATAATTTATTCTATACTTTCTTCCAACATTGTGAGAACATAAATCCCTTCAAGGGAACTATCGATAATTGTTATATAAATAATCCTATATGTAAAAAATCATAAAGTTGTCTATATCAAACAAAGAGGAAAAAAAGGTTTGTCTTGTAGACTACCCTTAATAAAATTTCTCTTGCTTCACACAAGTTGTCCTATATAAACAATTTTGCTATGATCAACACAGCATTAGTCCTCTTGTAGTATAGGAAGCATTTCAGAGTATTAGTATTTTAATAATGTTAGCTATTGATTTCAATCATAAAATATATACATAGTGGATGTTAATGGCTAAAACAATTGAAATGTTGGAAAATTTTGATGAGTATATATGTGCACATACATGCTTCATGGTCCATGAATGATGAACAACAAAAACTCATGATAGGCTTATCCCTCCTGTTTGGTACCACCTGGAGGATCAAGTGAAATCCAAAGCAATGCTATTGTGATGGAAAGCAAGCCTGACCAGACATAAACAATAGTGGGAACTTTTCCTTTCCTACCCATCAATCCTTTAGCAAAAGGGTACATATGAGAAAGCACCCAAAAGCTAAAGAACAATCCCCCAAATAGCTTATTCCATTGTGGTATCACACTATAAACAGTCCTCAAAATCCCCATTATCACAGCAATAAGATTGATGATGATAATAGTTAGTGGCATTATAAAGAGACTAGTCCATTTCACTAAGTAAAGATCAGCATATATGTCCTCTTCATCTTCCCCTGCTGACTTAGATGTTAATGTGAAATGTATCTCCACCCCAGCTATCACCTTTAGCAACCCTTGAAGCACAGCAACAAGGTGAGAGCTTGTTCCTCCAATCACCCAAAACTGCTCGTTTCGCCACCACTCCTCGAGCGCAATGCCGGACCATTTCACTTCCAAGAGGGAGATCAATATGAGGCAGACGGTGATGGAAAGAAGGTAGAAGAGAAAAGTTACATCCAAACCTTGGACTATGAATTGTCCCGAGAAAAGGGACAGTGCTGGTAAGAAGCAGTAGACAACTAAAAATATGGAGGTGAAGGGGTAGATTCCGACATTGAGATAGGCGATTCGTTGTAAGAATTTGAGACGCCGGGTGGCGAAGAAGGCATTGTTTTTAGAGAAGAAGATTTCAACGGATCCTGTGGCCCATCTCAACACCTGGTGGAGACGGTCTGTTAGATTTATCGGCGCAGTGCCGCGAAAAGCGTCTCTTTTTGTGATGCAATAGATAGACCTCCAGCCACGGTTATGCATCCTATAGCCGGTGACAACATCCTCTGTAACAGAACCATAAATCCAACCAACCCTGTCTCCCCATTCTGTCTTATCCTCGTACCAGCAGGAGATCACTGCTATAGCCTCGGCCACTGTTGGTGCGTCCATGGGTGGACGAGGCTTAAGTAGTTCTCCCGGTGGCCTTCCATTCTTGACGGATTTGTGATCAGCAAGTGGCCTTGCTTGGAACTCTGCTATGGGTATTGTATCTGTGAAAATGCTTGAGTTTCCGAACTTTTGTGGCACCCCACTAGATTCTGAATTGTTTTCATTTAGGGGTTGTGTGTCGTCGTCTTCTAGATTCAGTTTTGCTTGATTGGGGTTCCGGTTCACCTTGGTTTTTACCCGACCAAATAGTCCAGTGTGCTCCATGAATCTTGGTGGTTCAAATCCGTACAGTGCATACCTTCGAAACATGCAACCTGTCCCCACGTACATTGGACCTTGGAGTCCATCCAATGCTCGCATATTTCCTAATCAAAATGTTCATTGTTGATGAGCACATGGTTGTTATATATATAGAACTCTAGAAGAGAGGTTGAAATGAAATGAATAAGTTACCATCAAAGAAGACTGTGTTGTGATTAGCATAACGATCAGAGGGATCAATCCCTTCAAATCGTTGAGGAAATTGTATGTAACATACACGATCGCCACCACGGTCCATCATGTAACACATTCCTTCCCTAAGCACAATAGAATTATAGACGTAGTGGTCACAGTCCAAGTTGAGTATGAAGGGGCCATTGGACAAAACAGCCGAAGCTCGAACCATGGCGTTCATGGCTCCTGCTTTCTTGTTGTGGTCAAAACCAGGGCGCTTCTCTCTCGATACATATGCGAACATTGGAATCCTTATGTCCACACCAGTGAAGTCCAGTGTCTTCTCATCATCATATCCCATTACTGGGTCATGTTCTGGGACCTTACTCATTACCTGCAAGATCCCGGCATGATCACCCTTGGAGTGATCAGCACAAGGAGTGTACCAGGTGCCAGGCCAGTGAGTGCCATCAGCCATCCATGTAGCTTTTCGGACGTTCAGGGGTTGATCTTCTGTTGCTGCTACTCCGCCATTTTTTGCCTTCATTTCCTCTCTCTCCTTCTTCTCCTCCCTAGCATTGTACATTTCGCTCCTTTTCTTTATTGCCTCTGGGAGTCCATTGATTCTCACCTTAAATTCATCATACTCTCTCTTCATCCACCTTCGGTCCTTCACAAAATCTGGACGTTTCTTGTTCTTTGTTGGGTCTTTCTTTATGCTGAAGTAAGCATCTGGATTTCTAGGTTCAATATTGTGTTTTCGACAAAACGGTACCCATAACTGCCAGTCACATTAACAAATTAACTTTGAAAGTTTTTGCACAACAAGTTTTGATATTACATTATGAAATTATTTATTTGAAAGATTATATTAATAAGAAGATATATCTCTACCATATTTCTTTTGTTAATTCCATAAAGTATGTAAACAAACCTCAGCAAATTTGACAGCTTCGGCCATGGCTTCAAAAGTGAGTATGGCACCGCCGTCATCTGAAATATAGCAGGAGACCTTCTCAATTGGATATTCAACACCAAGAATGGAAAGAATGGTGTTGGCAGTGACAAGAGGAGGCTCCTTTTCAGGGTCAGCGGTGGAAACAAAAACATCAATGCCAGGAAGGTCTGATCTTCCAGTAGGGTTAGAAGGAGATGGCTGCTCAAACTTGTCGTGCAAGGCAGCAAGGTCTGCAGCTCTGTTTATGGGGTTCATTTTTGGAAGCACATCAAGAAGCCATGAGATTGCAAACCAAATCTCACACACAATTGACATTCCCCACAACCACATTGCGTCGTAGTTGGGATTCCTAATTCGCCATGATAAGAAGAATGCTAGAATAACTATGCGGAATATCACCAACAATCTGTTCAAATCAAACCATTTTACTAAGTATAATACACATTGTATATAATATATATTAAAAGAATATTATATATATACTAAAAATCAATCATTATATATTTATGTATGAACATAAGTTATTTTATACTCTTTTAGTATATATTTATAGTTATAATTGATATGATCATACAATGACTTATCAATAATGCTAGAAAAAAAATAACAAAAACTTACTTTATTTAGTATTTATTAATTATTATAATAATTAATAAATGTTAAATAAAATAAATTCAAACTATTTTTTTAATATTTTTTGTTATCAAATATTTTTGGTGACTTATTTTAATTGTAGCTAAACTTTTTAAATATCATAATTATACTTAACATATAATAGAAGATAAACATTTACATGGAGTTATATTTATATAAAATTAATCGTTAAAAATTATTAAATAATTTAATATATTTAATTAAATTATTATTTAATTAAATATATAGAACCATAACAGTATAATAGTTGATATAGAACCATCTAAGCTCCCAAAACTATATAATTACTCAAAAAGAAATGTTGACTAGCTAAAACATTAGTTGTATTTTTATTTTAATTAATAAATTAAAGTGGAAGATAATTAATATACCTGTAAGGGCTAATTATACCGCCTGAAATGTTAACTTTCCTAGTAAGTGGTTTCCATGGTTTGTCCAAGAAATCTGACATGCCTATTGAATTCTGATCATCAGCAACAGAATTATGATCTTCTTGCCAACAAGCATTCCCAATCCCATATGTCCCTTTTGTCTCAAACAACCAACGGTTATGATCAAAATCTTGAGTTTGGCTCCTTAACAACATAGACTTGTTATTTGTTGAGTTCAACACAGTAGACACCCTCCTTTCCAATTTAGACCCTCCACCACCACCGTCGTTGCCGCCGCCGCCCCCATTCATGCCTCCTTGTTGTGACTCAGAGGCAAACCTAGAGGCCCCGGCCGGGTTCTTGGAATCTGAGGTGCCGGGTTGGTTGTCAGGCGTCGGAGGCATCATAACTGTGTAATTGATGTAATCATTTTGGCCTCCGAACTCGCCGGAGCCGTCGATTTCATCGTCTCTTGAGAGGTTAACAACCCTTCCACTCGCTGTCCTCCTTGAGAATTTCACTCCTTGTTGTTGTGGTGGTAGCTTGCCACCCATAGATGAATTTGATGAACTTGCCATGTATTTTTATTTTCTCTCTTTTTCTATCTTCCTTTTTATTTTCACATTTATCTGTTTAACTAACTAATTAAACTAACCATTTTCTTTGATGAATTCCCATGCCTACAAAAACATGTGTATGCATGGCTGTTGGAATTGTTTGGGAAAAAAAGGAACAAGAACAATGTTGGTTTAGAAAGGAAAGAAAATTCATGTTTTGTCTAAGATCTTGGAATTTGGGAAATCCTTGCTCAGCGTATATTACCCCCTTAATTCATGCTTAGCCTCTCTCTCTCTCATTCTTCTCTTTCTATTCCTACTTAATTAGGTTGTTGTGAACTCTAAATCTTTAAATGTGACTCACAATTACGTTCACAAATAAATAAATAAATAAATAAATAAAACAATTCTTTTAAAAAGGGAAAATTGCCCTAGTACATGAATAAATAATAGTTGCATATAGTAAAATTTTATTAAATGGTCTAAATTAAGAAAGTGGTAGCATATTACCACCATGGCTAGATAGCTTTTTATCACTAGATCAGAGAATAATGATCCAATATTATATTACTTGGTCTTTAATTAGATAAATGTGTCGTAGGTTTTATTCTTGTGGCCTATGTAACTCCTTTCGATTATTTTTTGGAGAAAATATTCAATTTAGTCTCTGAAATTGTACTCAAG
>NC_029775.3:22491223-22504717 GCF_000817695.3 Arachis duranensis
CAAACACGCTTTGTTGAACCTTTCCATGTAATCACGCAGAGGTTCCCCGACCTCCTGTTTAACTCCCAGGAGGCTCGGTGCGTGTTTTACTTTATCCTTCAGGATGGATAATCGCATCAGGAATTTTCTTGAGAGGTCTTCAAAGCTGGTAACCGACCTTGGAGGGAGGCTATCGAACCACTTCATCGCTACTTTTGACAGGGTGGTCGGAAAAGCCTTGCGACGTGTTGCATTAGAAGCATCAGCCAGATACATCCGACTTTTGAAATTGCTTAAATGATGCTTTGGGTCTGTGGTTCCGTCATAGAGGTTCATCTCAGGGCTTTTGAAGTTTCTTGGAACTTTCGCCCTCATGATGTCCTCGCTGAACGGGTCCTCTCCTCCCAAGGGCGACTCTTCTCGGTTGCCGCGGGAGTCTCGGGCTTTAAGGGAGGATTCAAGCTTTGTGAGCTTTTCTTCCAACTCTTTTCGTCATTCTATTTCTTCCCTGAGGTTTTGCTCTGCCTCTCGTTGTCGTTCTAGTTCCTGTTCTAGTTGCTCCAAACGACCTTGGTGACCATGGACCGGCCCCATTAGCTCGGTTGCATGGGGTAGCCCTTCCTTTCCGGACTCTCGTCCTTCCGAGGAATTTGCCTTTGGGTTTTTGAGCCCAGAGGTGCCTTCTTTATGCTGGTCGCTGGTTCCTTGATGAAGGGTCAGGTCTGCAGTATTGTTTCCGGTATCTGGATTTTCTTGCTCGGAATCAGACGCTGTATGTCCATCTTCTGGTGAGTTGTCCGCCATTACTGGTTGATCTCTCAGTTCCCTGGCAACGGCGCCAATGTTCCGGGGCTTACCTAGAACCGGACGGTGGTTGCGCTTGTTTGTGAGGCCCAAGCGTTGGAGGAGTGTGGTCTCCGACTTGGTTTACGTCTGGGAGCCGCCTCCGAGTTGTGTATGTGAAAGAATGGGGGTGGTACCTGCAAAGACACTCCGATGCCTAAGTCAGCAAGGGTGTAAGCAGGTCTAGAGAGTATTGGGGTTTAGAGATACCTGAGGGATGTCAGTGTATTTATAGTGGTGAACCCATAACCACCGTTGGAGTAGTTCCGCCTTTTAAGGGGAATAACCGTCCCTTTATCTTAGGGAAGTTGAGATATGGCTCCTGGAAGTGGTTAGAGAGATTTTAGGAGCAGTTATCCTCTTGAGTGAGGGTTTATCTGTCAGCTAATCCCTCGTTCCCGACTTCTTTAGAGCAAGTCGTGGTAAGCACCGACATCGTAGATTGAAGGTCGGTGTAAGGTGAGACTCAATCCTTTGGATTGGGCCTTTCGTTGGGTCATGTGCCTCATCATTGAGCCAGGGTATGAACAAGTCTTAAAATTTCAATTGCCTCAATTTAGTCCCTAAATTTTTTAGGTTTTAATAATCTTAGTCCGTGCGGTGATTTTCATCACAAAGTCAATTGAAAAGTGTAGGGACTAAATTGAAGTAATTGAAACTTCGAAAGCTAAATTGAAACTTGTGTATAATTTGAGGACTAAATTTTTGACAAACTGCGATCCCCATTAAATTTTTGACAAATATTTTAAGTATGTATATAACTTGTCTCCTACAAATTCCGATCTTCTTAAGACGAAATCATTGTTTGAAATAAATTCACCAGGTTTTCTGTTGATTTATTTACAACTTATTATAACATTGTTTCAATAAAGTGATAGCTAGTTTAATGGTTCCTGATGAAATTTTTTAACGTAGGATTGTTTGTGATAAAATGAAGGTTTTGAAATAACATATTGGTTTTTAGACCCGAAGTTGTCGATGTATGTGATTGAATATGTGTTATTCTGTTTGCGTGTGGTCAATGATGGATGCAATTAAACATTTCAAGAAAGGGCAAGTGTGCTTATTTGATTTCTACTGAGACTTGATGAAATTTTATTTCACCTCCCCCAATTTCGCTATTAATAAGTTCCATGTTATATATACTTCGTATCCAAATCGGAAATATTAGCAGACCAATACGTTTACTTTTTACTAATATTAATTAATATTGTAGATTAATATTTTATTTTATTTTAATACTATGGAAATATAATTAAAGCTTGTGTAAAAATAAATATAAACAAATGAAATTTAGCTCGTCAACAACCACCATCAACGTCAACGTGGATTTTATTTTATTTAAAGACTATATAAATATATTAAACCGTTTGTTTTAAAAAATAGGATAAGACAAGATATGGAGAAATATAAAAGACAAAAATATAAAATTTTATAGTTTTGTATTTTATCAGGTGATAAACTAGCACAAATTATAAAAATTCAATTTATTTACATTTTTTTATTCAAAAAATTTAAAAAAATATATAATAATAAAAAATATAATTATAAAAAATTAATAAGAATAATAAAAAAATAAAAAATAAGTTGTATTTTTTATTAGTATTTCTATGTCATTCTTATTAAAATAGACACAAAATATATTAATTAAATATCTCTATATATAATATCTCTATTTATTTTTGTCTTTATGTCTTTTTCTCAATTTTCCGACGGTATAAACAAACGCAGCCATATAAACCGTCCCATCAACTTTTCCGCTAAAACTTAAATTTCAATATATTGCAAAGAACACACACCAAAAGAAAATGAACAACGACATACTTAAGTATATGTACTTATGTAGTTTGATTAATATGACTATCCACTAGTATATATATGCTCCCAACTCTTCAAAGTAAATACAAGAAAGAAAACAAAGGGAAGCAAACACTTTCTTTTTTAAAATAAAAAATAATAAGAGCAGAAAAAGAGAAAATACTCCTTTGAACTAGCTATCAACATTACATTTAGTTTGTCTTTTATTTTATATTTTTATTTTTTAATAATTTTGTTTTTTTATAATTTTATAAAGAAAAGAGAAAACAATAATTTTTTATATTTTTTATTTTCTCCTTTTCTCTACAAAATTTTAAAAACAAAAAATATTAAAAATAAAAGATAAAATGCAAACCAAACAAATCCTACTTTATTCTTCCATTTCTTCTTTCGCCTTACAGCATCATTATTTCTTCCAATTTTGGCTCTTCTACGTACACCTTCATTTAAATCAAAACCAAATAAGCAAGAAACTTAAATAAAATATAACAAGCTAAGCCAATTTAATGCCAATTTTTCCCTTAAAATATGGGTATGAAAATTTTTAGTTATGTCTAAATAAAAAATGTTTGATAACAAAAAAATATTAATAAAAAACAGATAAATATTGTCTTATTTAAAGTTTATTATTAAATGTTATACAATTAATAATTATTAAATAAGATAAATTTCGACTTTTTTTTATTTTTTAACATGATCGTACTTAAATATTTACTTATTTTTTTATTTTTTATTTTTGTAAGCAGGATTGGAATACTTGTATTTTGATCTTATTATAAAAAGTACAACTAGTGAAATCTAATCTAGCCTTTAAAGTCTCATGGAAAGGATAACTAAAAATTTTTGGACAATGATTTCTTTTCAGTTTCAAAAGTTAAATTTGAGATCATTAATTAGTTAAGAAACTACAATATTTATCATCTTAACATAATCAATATTATTAAGTGTATACTAAAATTAGTTATTAATATAAAATATATATTTAAATATAAATATACATTAAAAATAAATTAAACAACACATATATTTATACATAAATATATTGATAATTAATTTTAATAGCCGATTTTAATATACAAATAATATTTTTGTAACAAATTTTTACATCGGTGAATATTAATAGTTACTTATTAATTATTACACGTAAAATACTTACCTTTCAAGAAATCAATTACTCTTGGGATAAAATATGTTCTTGGATGTTGGTGCCTTCGGCCTATCCCCAGAGCCCGAAGAACTTGAGCCCTTGGTAGTTGGTGCCTTGGTTTTACCCTCAGAGCCTGAAGGACTTGAGACACTGCTGCTCAGAGACGATGGCGGTGGAGGCCTTGTAGGACAAAGAGAAGCTTGAATACTACTTATCTTGGTGGCCATTTTCATAAAGGAGGAAATTTTTGACAAAGAAAAATATATATAACTTTTGTTAAGGAACTATAAATACCTAGCTTGTTTATTTTGTGGTTATATTTTAGGACAATATAATGCTTTATATATATAGGGAGCCATTTGATGAAGCGATAACAACTCATCAAATATTTTTGTAGTAATTAACATGGAAACTACATTTGCATTACCAGGTATTTTAATTGCAATTTACGAACAACTCAAACGAAGATTGACCATATGTATGTGCATGGAAACCGTATAGAAAAATTAAACCTAAATAAATGTTTAAAGATATATATACAGAAAAACCTAATAACATGTTGACATGGTCGTGACGTAGGTTAGTCCCTTATTTGGGTTGTTATTTCTTTTATTATTGTTTTTCTTTTTTACCAATGCCAATCACACACACATACACGCTTAAGTCTTCGTCACTTTTAATAATTTCTTATATATATATATAAAAGAAAGACTACTATCCCCTTTTATGAGTAGATAATTAATTAATTAATGGTATTATTCTCTCTTATATTTCATCAACATTCTTGTAAATATCACTACAACAAAAATTATTTTTAATATTAAATTTTTAATGATAATAATATAAATATATAATGGTCATTATATATTCTATTAAACTTATATTTTTACGTCAATTATATATATATATATTGTTATTACTGTGTGTGGTAATGACAATTGTATATATTTTTGTAACTATTAAAAATATTTTTATCCGTAATTATATAATTGTCACTGAAATTTTTTAATAACAAAATATAAGACAACTAATATCTAATTGTCAATAAAGTGACTATTTTTATTTTTGCTAAAAATATAAATTACCGTTAAAATTAATTTTTCCAGTAGTATATATAAACGTCTTTTAGTTGAAAGGTGAAGACTACTAAAAGTTAAAAATTACTTGAAAAAATTATTAATTACCTGAATTTATTAGAAATCAAGAATATTTATTAATTAGATAATTAAACTCTAAATAACTCATCAGTTATCTAAATTAAAATTAATTGCATACTCTACTATTCTACTAGTCAAAATTCAATAAAATTCCTATGATGTATAATATATATTTTTCCGGTTTGTTTAGTGTCAATGGTGGGAGCAGCTCCATGTTTGGAAGAATGGAAGTTATGGGGAAATTTAATGTGTTTTTGATGACTCTTTCGTGGACGTAATATAATCAAGCTAAACTATTCGGTCTTGTATTTCTATATTAAAAAATACGAAATAATAATGTCTCTTCAAAGCTTAAATTAATTTGTGAATATCGTTATTTTTAAATAATACTCAAACTGCGTTGCTTTCTTTATGTTTCACTTTGTTGAATATAAATTTTGTTGGAAAAAACGAATGTTCTTCTAAGAAAATAACTTAAAGTACATTCATATGAACATTAAGAGGAGCTAATTAAATTTAATAAATTCTACAATATATTTTTATTTTAATTTAATTGCTTTTGGGAAAAAGAAATTAACCTCCTTAACAAACTTATAGAGTTATAGTAATAAATTGGTAACAGATATATATGTCACATCTATGAATATACTTAGTGGTCAAATGGTTGACCAAAACCTTATATTGTTTTCACGTCATTAATAATTGGTCTTTTATTTTTAACCATTTAATAATTTGAGCATTTTCCCTTGACCATTATGCAGCTCATATTTCCGTGATCTTTTGTCATTTTTATTAATTATGCTACACATTTTGAAAGCTTTAAGTTTGAAAGATATGTTTGTAAGAGAGATTAAGACTAAAAAGTAAAGATTGTGGGAAAAAAATTAAATTAAATATTTATATTATGTTTAAATATAAAATATATTAGATTAAATTATATCTAAATATATATTATGTTTGGTGTAAGATAAATTTATAAATTGAGGGATAGATTTAAAATTTAAAAAATTACATGAGAGTATTTATAAAAAAAATTTAGTTTTTAATTTTAGACATTTTAGTCTCGTATATTTCTACTTTATGGAAATAGTAAAGAGACTAAAATTTTAAATTTAATATCTTGATCACTAATTAATATAATACTGAATCTCAATTTAATCTCCGAATCTCTAAAAACTAACCTTACCTAATAGTTTATTCGTTCGTTGAAATTGCTATTTTTGGAGAAGTATGTAGATAAATTTGCCTATAATTTTGTATTTATTTATCTAATTATCTTTTTTTATTTTTATTAAACTTTAATCTAAACTGAAAATAATAAATTAAAATAGGTCAAAATAATATGTTAACTAAAAAAGTGTTTATTTAGCAATTATTGTATGTTTAACATAAAAACTTAAATTTTTATGATTGAGATATAGAATGGGAGAAACAAAATAATTCGTACAACGACGTAGAGATCCTTTAATTTTCATTTGTTTGTTGAAGAGTTTATTTGTATTTGATCCATAAAAAATAAAGTGATTAATTAGAACGATTAGGATTAAATACTCCAGTGTGAATAGTTTTTAACGCTTACAAAAACATCTTTAATATATAACTCTGGGAATATAATTAAAACTTGTGTAAAATAAATCTAATAAACAAATAAAATTTAGCTTGTTAATAAATAATAACCACCATCAACGTGGATTTTAAAGAGTATAAATATATTGAACTCATCATATATAATTAAACTGTCACATTAACTTTTTCACTAAAATTTACATTTCACTATATTACAAAGAACACACACCAAGAGAAAACGAATCACGACGTACACTAATTAAATATATTTAATTTTATTTTATTATTATGACTATCCACTAGTATATATGCCCCCCAACTCTTGAAATTAAAGTAAACCGTACCCCCGAGAAACCTAAATACAAGAAAGGAAACAAAGGGAAGCAAACACTATGTTTTCTAAAAATAAAATATAAAAAATAAAAATAAACATAAAAATTGAAAATACAAACTAAATAAATCCTAACTTATTCTTTCATTTCTTCTGTTCGCCTTGCACTTGCAGTATCATTCCTTCCAATTTTGGCTCTTCTACATACACCTTCATGAAAATCAAAACTAAATAAGCAAGAATCTTAATTAAAATATATATAACAAGCCAATTTAATGCCAATTTTTTTATTCTTAAAACATGGGTATATATGGTCGTATGGAAATTTTTCATTATATCTAAATATTTACTTATTGTTTTTATTTTTATTTGAAAAATTATAGAAAATTAATTTTTGGTTAGCTAATATTAACCAATTTTAATATTTAGGTTTGTAATTTAGGATTAAGTAACGCTAGGGAACTAATTTTCTTTAGCCAATATTAGCCAATATTTTTAAAATGACTTTGTTTATCTTAAATTGTATGTATATACCCTAAATAATAAATTTTTAATCGTAAATCTTAAATTATAAACATAAACTAACTATAAAATTAGTTAATATTAGCTAACAAAAAGTTTGTTTCTTATACTTTTAGAATTATTTAGGATCAAAAGTTTATAATTCAGAATTTAGACTTTAAAATAAATAAAATAATTTTAAAAAATTGACTAATATTAATTTAAAAAAATAGCTATCTAACATTATTATTTTTATTTTATTTTATTTTTTGTACCCAGGGCTGAGCTACTTAGCTTGTATTGGTATCTTATTATAAAAAATTCAACTAGTGAAATCTAATATAGTCTTTGAAGTATCATAGAAAGGATAAGTAAAAATCTTTCGATAAAGATTTTTTTTTTAATTTTATCTCCAAAAGTTAAATTTGAGATCAATTGTTAAGAAACTAAGATACTAATTAATTATTATGCATAAAATACTTACCTTTGAAGAAATCAATTTCTGTTGGGATAAAATATGGTCTTGGTGGTTGGTGCCTTCGGCTTATCCCCGGAGCCTGAAGGACTCGGAGATGGTGGAGGCCTTGTGGGACAAAGAGAACCTTGAGCACTTTTCTTGCTACTCATTTTGATAAATAATAATGGAAATTTTTGGGAAACAAAAAATATAACTTTTCTCTCAAGAAAGTGAGGAACTATATATATATTCTTAATTAATTAGCTTGTTTCTTGGTTATGTTTTAGGACAATATAACGCTTTCGAATGCTCATTATATAGGGAGCCATTAACATGGAAAATTGGAAACTACATTTGCATTGCCGTGTATTTGAATTGCAATTTACGAACTTAAACAAAGATTATTGACCATTATGTACGTGCATGGAAACCGTATAGAAAATTAAATTAGACCTAAATAAATGTTTAAAGATAGATATAGAGAAAAACCTAATAATATGTTGACATGGTCTTGCCGTGGGTTAGTCCTTTATTTGGGTTGTTATTTCTTTTATTATTATTGTTTTTCTTTTTTACCAACGCAATCACACATACACGGTTAAAGTCTTCGTCACTTTTAATAATATTTTATATATATGTAGAGAAGAAAGATAATCCCCCTTTAAAGATAATTGATTGACTACTTTTATTATTCTCTTAAGAAGTAAAACCTAAATTCTATTTAGTTAGGACCATATTGTACCTCTATTTGGTAAAATTATTAATTACAAGAATTTATTATTAGAAATCATGCAAGAATATTTATTAGATAAATTAAACTCTAAATAACTCAGTTATCTTCTAAATTAAAATTAATTACTATACTACTCTATTATTCTACTAGTCAAATTTCAATAAAATTCCGTGATGTGTAATATTTTTTCTGGTTTGTTTGGTGTCAATGGTAGGACGAGCGAGGAGCTACATGTTTGGAAGCATGGAAGTTATGAGGAAATTTAATGTGTTTTTGATGACTCTTTCGTGGACGTAATATAATCAAGGTAAACTATAAGGTCCTTGTATTTTTTATATTAAAAAATATGAGATAATAAGGTCTATTCAAAGCTTAAATTAATCTGTATATATCATTATTTATTAAATACTCAAACCGCTTTTTTATGTTTCACTTTGTTGAATAGAAATATTGTTGAAAAAAAATGAATGTTCTTTCTAAGAAAAATACTTAAAGTACATTCATATGAACATACATTAATTATTAAGAGGAGCTAATTGAATTTAACAAATATATATATACGAAAACGGAGGACAAAGTACTGCCGGTGAAACAAGATAAAAGAGGTAGAAACCAATTGTTTCTGAAAAAATATAACCTAAACTCTTGATACCATGTTAGAAATAAGAGACCAAATTAAAGAAAGTGTTTTGTGTATATTCAGTCTGATCAAAAGTACAATATACAAGAGGTATTTATAGGTGCTAAATGAATCAAAGTAATAAAGGCATAGAATCCTACAATTAATATACAGATATGCTATATAAATATAAACGATACTAATTTATCTAAATTGATTCTAATGATTCTCTAACAGAAAAACTAAACTAACTTTATATCTATAAAAGATAAATTTCATTAAACAAAAATATCCAATAGTCAAATTTAAAATTAATTTCATTAATTTTTTTTGAAAAATTTTTAAATGATCTTTTTTATCATCTTCAACTTTTTTTTAGTGCTTAATCCATTTCAATCCAACCCTTCAATCTCTTCCACTTCCATGCCTATCATTCCAAAGTAGACCACATATTTTTTTGAACAAAAACCAAATATTCTAAAAGTAGATATCATGTAGTAAGTAAAAAAAACAAAACCTTTATTCATTGACGTTTCATTATTCTTTTTAATTTTAAACCATGTTTGGTTTCAGCCGTTCATATAGTTATTAGAAACCCCAAAAAATTTATGATAGACCATAATAATAATAATAATAAGTGGGGGCGGAAAACGGGTTGAACACGTTGGGCCGACCTGCTAAATCTGCTAAAAAAGTCCGGTTGAATTAGAATTTGGAGCCCGCCAAATTATAAAAACCCTCCAAACCCGCACCGCCAAATTAGTGGATTTTGGCGGGGCAGGACGGGTTGGTCCGCCGGGTCGAAGATTTTTATTTTTCTTTTTTTTTTAAATAAAAGATTGATTACTATTATAAAATTAATAATTATAGAATTTTCAAACACTTTTTTTGTTTTGTTTTTGTTTTATATATGTTCCAATTATGTGACTTTATTTATTTTATTTTACAATTTCGTATATGTGTTTAAATTATGTGACTTATTTTTTAAAATAAAGATAGTTCTATTGACAAATATTGTTTTGAACAATTTTATTGAAGTTAAAATTTAAAAAAAGATAAAAAAATTTATATTATAATTTGACTATTTTTTATTTGTAATTAATTATTTAATTATTATTTTTTAGTTAATTTTAATTAATTTAAAAAAAAAACAAAATCGGCTAGCATTTTGTACCCACTTTAGTTGGCGGGGTAGGCCAGCCCGTCCCGCTTAAGGTGCGGGCCTAGGTGAGGTGGGGCAGGTTGGGACGAGCCGGCCTGCATTGCCACCCTTAATATATATACTATCTAGTAATTTTTTTATATATTAAATAATTATAATCATATAATAACATTGAAATAAAAAACCATATTAAATTTGTTACAGTATAACTATTTAAAATATCATTTTAATATAATTTGTTAATATTATAAAAAAATTTTGCATAAAAATTTTGCGGGTTCGTCAAATTTTTTTAATTTGACAGGTTCAAATCCTAGTCCGACCCACCTTTTTTAGCGAGTTCAGCGGGTCGGTCCGACGAACTTGACTCATTTTCCACCCCTAATACATATATTAAGAAGATTATCACATATTTTACTATATAAAGGTAAAAATTTTTTGTTCTAAAAAAAATAAATTAAATAAATACAAAAATATAGTTTTTATATAAAGGTAGAAACTTTTTGTTCTAAAAAATATAAATTAAATAAATACAAAAAAGATAAATTTTTTTATTCATTAAAATTAATTATTATACAAATTTTTTTATAATATTAAAAATTATATTAAAATGATATTTTAAACTGTAATATAAAAATATGAAGTAATTAATTTATTTTATATTACTTGATAAATAATAAGATTATTATATTCAATACCTAATTATTTGTCAAGTAATATAAAATAAAATTTTAATTATTTTATATTTTTTTTAACCAAAGATAGGAGACTCGAACCCGCAACCTTTTAATTGAGTATGGAGAAACTATGTCATTTGAGCTATAACTCATTGGCTTTATATTTTTATATTAGTTATAGTTTAAAATATTATTTTAATATAATTTCTTAATATTATAAAACAATTTTGCATAATAATTAATTTTAATAAATAAAAAATACTCATATATTTTATATTTAATTATTTAAGAATAAAAGATTTTGTTGTCGTTTAAAGTATTGTGTATTAAAGTATTGTCATTTAAAGCATTTATTTATGTACTAGGATATTTTATATTTATTAGAGTCCATCAATGCTCTTCTTTTATATTAACCTTTGATTTTTATCTAATAAAATTTAATGGCCTATATAAATGTGGCTCATCCAATAAATATATAATTGTTGAGCTCGTTTTAGACATATATGATTTCTATTATTAATTAATAATATCATATAAAGGGCAATAACACTTTATTATTTTGAGATCGGAGTATTCAAGTGGTTCAATTGGATTAAAAAAAATTAGTCATCAAATTGATAAGATTCAGGTAAAATATTAATTAATTGATAATAAATTAATTAAAAAATAAAAAATCGATTAAAAAATTGGTTAATCATGTATATCAGTATGACTTCTAAGTAATTAATCAGTTTAAAATAAAATATAAATTTTATTTATTAAAAAATATATTTTAAATACGAATATATTATTTATTATATTTAATTTAATTTCAATTGAACTTCAATTAAACATTTAAATATTCAAATTTTTAACTCAATATAATCGATGACCGGTCTGATTCTTTGAATTTTACATTTTCCATTTTGTTTATTTAAGATTTAATTATCTAGTAGATTTTTATAATTTTATTAAATTTTTAATTAGGTTCTTATATTTTTTTTCAATTAGATTCTTATACGTTAATTTTTTTAATTAAGTATTTGTCGTGAAAATAATATTTAAGATAACAAAATATTCTGTTTAAAAAACGAATATTCTTATGAATAGGTTAGAATAGCTAATTGAACATACATCTATTTTTTTAAAATACCAAAAAAATTCATAACATTTTATCCCAAAGAAAAAAAAAACCTAGCCAGCCCTAACTTGCTCACTGTAGATCGTGTACACTGCGTTTTTCCTCCGTCGGTCCATCGTCTTCATCCATAACTGTTGATGGTTTCAGTGGCTAAGAGAAGGGGGGTTGAATCTTAGCCCCTTTTTCGAAAGCTAACACTTGCTGATTTTTGGAAGAGACTTTTATGTTTTTGCTCGTCACTTGACACGAGCAACTCTGTTTTGTCTCGTCCCTTGCCACGAGACTTTTTGTTTTGTCTCGTCACTCGGCACGAGAAAATTCTGTCTTTTGCTCGTGTGTGATAGAAAACAAAAATGGAGTAGAAAGAGAAGAAGATTGCGCCCAGATATATCCTGGTTCGGCTGCTAAGTGCAGTGCAGCCTACATCCAGTCTCCATCACAAATATGATGGAATTTCACTATGACCAATCTGATTACAACTTGTAAAGTGCTAACCCAACTTACAAGGGGATTCCCACAGAATCATGATACACAACAAAGATGTACAAAGGAACTCTAAGACATCAATGGCTTTTCTTTTAATTTTGCACTCTCTGCCTTTTTCCGCTCTATGGCTTTTTCATTACAAACCTCACTTGTTTGCCTTTTACCATGAGACTCAAGACATGACAAAATTAAACAGAAAAAAATATAAAACAGAGAACATTGAAGGAGAAGAGAAAACTGTTAGCTCAGGTAGCTCTGAGAACTCTGTGCCTTGCACTCTCAAATTTTCTCCTTGCTTCAAACTGTGATTGTTTCCCCTTTTTAAAGAAACAGGAAAGCCTCCACACTTGAAGCCAAAACCGAACCAACTTTCTTCCTCCTTCAACAAACCGGTTCGGCCACACAAAGAGAGAAGAGATAACCATGCATTAACCAACATGCAATTACCTCTAGTCCTTTCTTGATCATCAACCTTCATCAATCCGGGCTCTCCATCCTTGGCTTCCTCTCCAAGATGGATTTCTGGCCCTTGATGCCTCATGATGATGATGACTTCATCTGCTCCAAACTCTGCCTCCAACCATCACTTCGCCACTCTAGCTACTCCCTATGGTGGTTGGTCAGATTCGAAGACAAGCCATGCTTCAAGAATCTCCCTTCTGGCCGAATCTTCTTCTTCCATTTTTGAGCATGAAAGGCTCAAGATAACCTCACCAAATCTAACCATATTTGGTGAATATCTCAGCCACAGCTCATTTTTATTTTAGTATGTTTTCTTGCCATCATTAGCTTGATGGTCTTGATGCATGCTTCTCTTTCCTTTTCTTCGTTGAAGAGCACGGCCTCCATTGTTTCCTGGACAAGGACCGAATAGAGAAGAAGAAAGAGATGAGAGAGA